>NC_044399.1:38356202-38523702 GCF_006542625.1 Nomascus leucogenys
ACAGAAAAAGTACTCAATTGCCAGGAATGCTCAGAGCAGTGCACAGTGACTTTTGGTGCAGTAGGTTACATTTTCCAGCCATTCTATCTGGACAGCAGACAGGAAACTCCTCAGGAAACCTTGTTCTTCAGGCTGCTGTTTAGCAACTCTTTGACACAGATGATTAATTAACTAGCAACCATTAACAACAGTTAAAACTCCTCTAGAGACAGAAGGGTAGCATAAGGGTGTATGATCTTCTTCACTTTTCATTATTGTTTACCTTGAACCAGGCAAGATTTACTAATTAATGAAGTCAGTGAAAGAGGACAATTATTTTGCTACTTCTAAGGACACATTTACCAAGAGGCATTAGTAAATTAGTTTTATGTTTCTGATGCTGGCCAATAAATGAAACATAATAGATCTTGTTAGTTCCTTCTATAATATAGAACTTTCCTCTAGGTTAAGACTTACTGTGCTCTTCTAAGGGTGTTAGGGCCTCATATTATTTTACAGTTCTAAACCAAATGCAACAGAAAGATGTAACCATCAGGGGGCTATTTAACATATAAGCATACATCTCTATTTACTAGCCTGGGCTGGTTTTAGAAGAGAACACACTTTACCTCATTGCCCTTTATGCCTGTGACAACGAAAGCTCTGGAGTCACACTAGAATTACAAAGAGAGAACCGCAAAGGGAAGGTGAGGCCTTCCCTTTGCAAATGTCTGGCTGACAGTTTGAGAGCAGGAGTGTCAAATTCACTCTGTCATTTGGTACCATCAATCAGATAATCTAAATGTCCAACTCAAAAGCAACCAAAACTCAGGAAAATTTGTTGCTGGGTCATCCTGTTCAAGTCTTATCTGTTCTGTTTTAATTTGTTGCTCCTAGGAAAAGTATTCCCCTTATTCACTCTTCACATCATTAAGCTGTTCCGTCCAAAGGAGATTAGGAAGTGCTTGTAAAAACTGCTGCTAAATCAACAGGTGGAGATAGAAAACCATCTTGTCTTTCTCAGCAGTGACTTGACTAGATGCAAGTAATACTGATGAGTGCAAATCTGGCAATCTATCTTCATACTTCTTTTCTAACAACATTCACATCTGATTCTGTGTTAGTGGCAAGAGTGCGATAGCAACAGCTTCACATTCCTGGCTGGAAGAAGAAATATGAGGTATTTTGGCTCAGTATTTGGAAAGGACATCTTGATATACATGTAGTAGGTTATGGCATTGAGGTCAAAGCTCCATCTCCAGTAATTTTTCCTATAGACACCAATAAATCAGGAGACACAAAGCCAAGGGTCATTTATTAGCAAAGGAGCTACAAAAACACGCACTGTCTTCTATGGCATTAGGAATGAGATTTTATTTCGTTTGACAAATATTGAACATTTTCTTACTTAGGACCTTGATGTTAAAAAAAAAAAATCCTACAGATAATACATTTGCTTAAAAATCCTTAATAGATTATTCTATTGGAAGGGAAATCTTGCCCAAACAGATGGTTACCAGAACAAGATTCCCCCCTCCTCTCACCTGTTTATGAGGACCCCTGAGTATATGTGCCTTAGCGCCTTCACAAGCTGTCCTCATTGCTTCCAGTGATGGTGTGCCCAACAGATCCGTGATCAAATCCAACTACAAGGAAATAAAATACAGATAGATAGCAATCTCATGGAAATAACTTTTCATTACTCTTAAATCATAGCCTTAGAGATGTGGACCAAATCTGGGGGAAAAAACCTTAAGACAAGCTCTAGATTAACTGACAGGAGTCCCTACTTTCACTTTCTGGCCTATTAAAAAAGATTTCTAGGAATTTATAAGAAACAAATTCTTCATAAATTTAAATAAATTCCTGTTAATTTATTATTCCTATTTATTATTTAGAAGTTCCTATCTATCCTATTCCTATTTATCCTATTTCTATTTATCCTATTCCTATTTATCCTATTATTTAGTTCCTATTTATCCTATTATTTAGAAGTTCCTACTTATTTATTTAAAAGTTCCTATATGATAGAAATATAAAAAATATGTTTTGATAAGCCTGACATTCTAAGGCTAGAGCAATTTGGGAGTCTGCATCTGTCTGTCCTGTTTTCTTGATACCATAGCATCTAAGATCTTTGCAGAGTTGAACTCCTCTTCTGTTGATGGCCAATGACTATTCTTTCCAAACAGTTAATGAATGGATTCTGACGCTTCAAATGGATTTGGCTCACCAAGGAGCTAATCCACAAATCAGACACCTGTGATTTAATAAATACTGAAAATATTCACACCTGAAATGAAAGCTAAGCTCTCCATGCTTGGGCCAGTACACATCCTTTACATTCTAGTCATGCTAGAAATCTCTTACACTGGCAGAAAACTGTGACACTTAGAAAAATATGACACCGCATAAGACCACATTTAGCTAGCTGGACACAATAAAAGAGACCAATAAAACAGTCTTCTTGCAAACAAGTCTTTGGGTAGCAAACTATCTTACCAATTTTCTGTAGTGTCACAATTCATAACCTAATTAGCAATAACATTTCATTTGGATCCCTCCAGGATGGGAAATTCTTACCTACAGAACACTTCTTTTCCTGGTTCTGGGCTTGCCGAATATAAAGAACTATTTTCTGCACTTACCTAAACCATGGGGTAGCTATCAGCATCGCCACCCTACAGGTTAATGGAGATACTTGAGAAGCTTGCTTTCCACAGAAGTAAAGATCTCTATACAAAGCTTTTTGGGAAAAGTGTGTAGGTGATACTTTTGGATCTCTAACAACCACACTAAAGGCTGAAGGAAATGACTAGCTTATAAAAACAAATTGAAACATTCAGAAAATTGTCTAAAATGGGTCAGATCCATAGATGAGAAACACTTTTATGATGTCTGCTAGTACTAGGGTAATTAAATCTCAAAGATACAGAGAAAATACAACAGGAAATAATGACTTCCATTAGAAGTTAGAGCCTTTTCCTATTTTAGATCTTCATTTCTCACCCCAACACACACCAACAATTAGACAGACATGAATTCTCCTGCAGTGGCTATGTCAGACTGCCAAACTGAAGATCTATGTATCTCTCTAGCAAAGGAGATATCTGAACTCCAGTCCAGTTGCTTCACACTTTCCCTCACATATTTTTTGCAGCAGCAATTCAAGATTCTTGTTCCATATATAGGATTTGAATACTTCCTTATTATTTTTTACTTAAGCTTTTCTGTATGCAAGGTAGTAGTCACATTCATTTTATGACAGCTTATGTCCAGATATGATAGTCTTATAGGTTAAGTCTGTTAAACTTTACTTTCTAAAGAAATTGAAAAGTGAATATTGTCAAAAGTACCCAACATTAGATTACGTATTATATGTACATAATTTTTTTTACACCAGAATCAATTTTTAAGACGTAAACTTTAAAAAAGACCGTTCAAATGTATAGCATAGGAAAATTTAAATGTTGATAAAAGCAGATATAGTTTCTAACATATTAGGTAAAAATTCTTTGTAGAAAAAGCATAAAAGAAATAATTCTGTCTGGTCAAGTGCATTAATTATTTACAAAGACATAGTAGTCAGTGTGATCTTTTAAAATGTCATCAATCAAATCTTAATATTCCTTTGGTCAAAACCTTCATTTAAGTTTTCTATCACACTTAGAATAAAATCTTAAGGCTTTATCATGTCACCATGGCCAGGTTCTTTCTCACTTTCTGACCTCATCTCCTACAGCGTCTTCCATCACATACCATCCCTCCAACAAGCCATGCTTGTTCCTGCCTCAGGGGCTTTGTTATGGTGGTCATCCCTCTTCTTGGAACACTTCTCCAGCATCTTACCGCCTCATTTTATGTGGGTGAAATGTTATCTCCTCAGAGAATCCTTTAGTGCCTGCTCTGCTCTGCCACCACTGTCTATCCCTAACCTGGCTACATTTTTCTTTATGGAACTTCCATTACTTGGAATCATATTTATTTGCATATTTATTTTTGTCTCATGTGAAAGTTTCACAAAGGTTAAGAACAACACTGTCTTATTTACTGCTGTATCCCTAGAGTCCTGGCACACTACCACCATCGTAATTGCAAACATTTACAGAGTGCTTACTATGTGCCAGGCCCCATTTTCGGCTTTCCTACTTCATTGTACAACAATCCTCAGAACAGTTTTAGGGGCCAAAAAAAAAAAAAAAAAGAAGGAGGAGGAAAAAAAAGGAACAGAGAGGTTAAGTAACTTACCCAAGATTTAACATAAGTGGTGCAGCTAGGATTTGAACCCACCAATCTGATTTCACAGCCTGAGCTCATAGTTACTACATTATTTTCATGCAAGCAAATTAGTAAAAAATACCCAGTAATTATCGCAAGTCAATATGTGTATTAGTGAATAATTAGCTTTAAAGACAATTAAAGTAACATGAATGGCTTCTAAAGGATTCTCTGGGGAGATTTTAATCATCTCCTGATGTTCTCTGCCATATTTAGATATTTTAGTCCAATAATAAAGGTTAGAAATTTTCCTAAATGTTTAGATTTCAAGAAATCAACACAATAAAAATTTATATTCTAAGCACAAAGTGTAAGTACATTAAGTCACCAATACATTTTCAAGTCAGAGCCATTCACTTAGAAGGAAGAAAGGCCTTCTAACAACTGAAGATTATACCTTTGCAAATTGTCACAGCAGAGCTCACGGCTATGCATCAGTTCATATAATAAAGTCAAGAGGCTGGGTGCAGTCGCTCATGCCTATAATCCCAGCACTTTGGGAGGCTGAGGCAGGTGGATCACCTGAGGTCAGGAGTTCAAGACTAGCCTGGCCAACACAGCAAAACCCTGTCTCTACTAAAAATACAAAAACTAGCTATGTGTGGTGCAGCGTGCCTATAATCCTGGCTACTTGGGAGGCTGAGGCAGGAGAATCGCTTGAACCTGGCAGGTGGAGGTTGCAGTGAGCCAAGATGGCACCATTGCACTCCAGCCTGGGCAACAAGAGCAAAACTCCATCTCAAAAAAATATAGTAATAAATAAATAAATAAACTCAATACTCCCTCTAAAGGCTCATCAGTTACAAAATGAATCTCTTTGTAATCTTCAACTTTATAACTTTCTGAATTTTAAGTGAACCTGAATTTCCTAAAAGCAAATTAGACAGTATAATGAATAAGCCCAAGACATATGTGCAAGATGGATTTTCCTTCAAATCTGTAATAGAATTGAAACTAAAGCTTTAAATTGAAATCATACCTGCTGAATGGGACTCTGTGCCTGAAACAATATTCTTCGTCCTAGTAGTTCTGCAAAGATACATCCCACAGACCAGATGTCAATAGCATTGCTGTAATGACGGCTGCCCATCAGGATTTCTGGAGCCCGATAATACTGAGTAACAACTTCCTGAGTCATATGACGGGATTCATCTAATTCTTCCACTCTGGCCAATCCAAAATCACAAATCTAGATAGAAAAGGCAATCAAAACATTGTCAAGCAAATACAAATGAAAGAGTAAAACAAAACATCAAAATTTTGATAGGGCACTGAACTTTGAAACTTTTTTTTTTTTTTGAGACTGAGTCTCACTCTGTCACCCAGGCTGGAGTGCAGTGGCACAATCTCAGCTCACTGCAACCTCTGCTTCCCGGGTTCAAGGGATTCTCCTGCCTCAGCCTCCCGAATAGCTGGGACTACAGGTGCCTACCACCACGCCTGGCTAATCTTTTTTTTTTTGTATTATTTAGTAGAGAAGGGGTTTCACCATATTGGCTAGGCTGGTCTCAAACTCCTGACCTCAGGCGATCCACCTGCCTTGGCCTCCCAAAGTGCTGGGATTACAGGTGTGAGCCACTGCGCCCGGCCACTCTGAAACATTTTTAATGATACAGGTATAGTATATTTATGTCAGTATACAATCTGTCATCTTCTTAAAAATATTCTTCTCATCTTTATCAATAAAAATGTCTGTTTTCAGTTGATAAAGCAAAAAAACTAGGTGAACGTAAACGACTTTATTTTTTTTTAGACAGGGTCTCGCTCTGTCTCCCTGGCTGGAGTGCAGTGGCGTGATCAATCTGAGGCTCCTCCCACCTCAGTCTCCTGAGTAGCTGGGACTACAGGTATGTGCTACCACACCTGGCTAATTTTTGTGGGTTTTTTTTTGTAGGGATGAGGTTTTGCCATGTTGCCCAGGCTGGTCTTGAACTCCTGGGTTCAAGCAATCTGCTTGCCTCGGCCTCCCAAAGTGCTGGGATAACAGGCGTGAGCTACTGCACCTGGCCAAATGCATACTTCTAGGTTTGATTTAGAGACCAACTGTTGGCCAGGTACAGTGGCTCATGCCTGTAATCCCGGGGATTGAGAGGACTGCTTGAGAGATCAGGAGTTTAAGACCAGGCTGGACAACATAACAAGATCTCAACTCTACAAACAATTAAAAAAAAAAAAAAGCTGGGCATGGTGGTGTGCACCTGTAGTCCTGGCTACTCTGGAGGCTGAGGTGGGAGGACTGCTTGAGCCCAGGAGTTTGAGGCTACAGTGAGCTATTACTGTGCCACTGCACTACAGCCTGGGAGACAGAGTGAGATTGAGACCCTATCTTTAAAAAAAATTAAAAAATCCCCACAAAACCAACTACTTTCAAAACTAGTTTATAGAGGAAGATATCATAAGATAAAGGGGTGTATCTTGAAGGTCTCCTTAGCTGAGACTGTGTCTGTCGTCTTTATGAAATATATATGAATTTCTTTAAAGCAATGGGTTTCAAACTGACTCCAGTTGAATCTAGTTCTGACTTTAGGCATTCCATGAATATTATATCCAAACTTCACATGTACCTATCTATTTAAAAATACAAATTCACACTCAAATGTATAAATACGTTAAAATGTCGTATATGCTAGAATACTAATGCTACGGGGTTCATTCATTTCTTCATGCCATAAATATTTAAGTTAGTACTTGTTATATTACAGACCGTATGTTAGAATCTGGAGATACAGCAATAAATAATAAACACTGGTTAACTTCTATACAAACTTAGAAATAAATCTTTTCTTGCTATTTCTGCTCAACTGAAAAGTATGCTGAGGGTTACAAGGTGAGCTATTAATAAACAGCAGCCGTGCCACCACCAGCAACTACTACTTATCTTCAGGAATTAAAATTTCTTTGATATTGGGCCATCAAAACACAACAACCAGGAGCACCGAGGATGAGATCAGATAGTAATGGCCATCTAAGCTCCAGTGTTCTCACTGATTAACTTTAGAAGGCACAATGTTGCAAGTGATAAAATACGATTTTAAATCTGTTTTCTAAATTGAAGTCCCCAAATAAGATTTTATTTGAAAAAGAGTTCTGGCAGCTTAAAAAGAAAATCTGAAAACCCAGTTCTAAAGAAAACAAAATTTACCCCCCAATTTTTGGCAAATCCCCTCTTTCTGATTTGAATCTACTATGTCTGGTTACATCAAATGAATTCAGATGTGTATGTGGGAATGAATCAGTATGAAGCCACCATCTTTACAACTTAAGAACACAGGGAAATTTTCCATACTATTCAGATAAACCATACAACATAACAACAAAAGCCTGAGTTCATCAAATATGTTCAAATAACATATATATATATATATATATATATTTTTTTTTTTTTTTTTTTTTTTTTTTTTGAGACAGTCTCACTCTGTCACCCAGACTGAAGTGCACTGACATGATGCCGGCTCACTGCAACCTCTGCCTCTCAGGTTCAAGCGATTCTTGTGCCTCTGCCTCCTGAGCAGCTGGGACTAGTGGCATGCGCCACCACGCCTGTCTAGTTTTTGTATTTTTAGTAGAGACAGGGTTTTGCCATGTTGGCCGGGCTGGTCTCAAGTTCCTGGCCTCAAGTGATCCGCCCACCTCAGCCTCCCAGTGCTGGGATTACAGGCGTGAGCCACTGCACCCGGCCAAAATAACACATAATATTTTAAAAACTCTATTACTTGGCCATGACTCTTGAGGACATTTTTAAAAACCAAACCAACAAAAGGAAAGAACATAATTTTTTTCTCATATTTATATGAAAAAAAAACTACCAACCACCCATCCAAAAAAAAAAATGCCCTCTGTTATAAAGCAAATCCCTTATTAAAAACATCAGTATGATTTCGTCATTTTTAGCAACTTATTTGGAAGACAACCTGAGTCCAAAATAGGAAGCTTACATGATCAGATAGCTAAAAAAATTCCAGCAAAATTATCCATCTTGTGCTTAATAGGAAACAAAATACATTCAAGATATGGAAGGATACTGATTTTTAAAAAATATTTTGTTATAATGATCTTCAATGAATTTGTATGTTTGAGAAGAAAGAACTAGTGTCTGTAGCCTAGCACTCTATTCTGGCTTTTTAAAAGTAGGCCTGTAAGATGAGTCAAAGGAGTGGAGCAAAATTTGTTTGTTCTGATTTGTGTGTTGTGTATTCATAAATGGCACTTTCCTTTAGTTGCCCATTCATACAGTCCAAGGTTATAAAACCATAACAGACAATTTGGAAAATGAACTTCAAGCAGTTAATGGCATCAAACATGACAGGTCCTTCACAAAATCCTGTGTGAAGTCTTCCAATCAAAAACCAAAATAAGAAGAAATTGGCTTAAACTGTCATAAGATTGATTAGGTATGAATAGGACAAAAAAATTTTTAACTATAAGGTTTAAAATTTTTTTTTTAAATAAAAACGATTATGGGGATAGGTTGCAAGTTCTCTTTAAAAAGTGAAAAGGTGGCAGGAAAAACTCAATAACCTATAGAAGGAATACTTTAGTAGATTTTGGTGGCAATTAACTTCTCTGTAGAAACAAAAGACTGAATTACAACATCAGCTATTTTTAGGGAAAATATGAAAAATAGGTTTTCATCTTTCTAGAGTTAAAATAAGGGTGAGGGTTCTTCAAGGCTATAATGAAGGGAGAATTTTCATTCATAAGCAGTATAATCCACCAGCTTTTCAAGAGAACTGACCTACAGTTCAGAGAAATCATTTAAAATAAAAAATGAATTTTATTTATACACTTGGTTTTATTACTTAGTTTAACCGCCAGCAACCTAAGTAATAATGATAGTCTTGATTACTTTTAAAGTGGGTAACATTTTAAAGATTTATTTTTCTTTTCAAATATAGCAGTTAAAGGCCCTTATTTCCAATTTCTATTATAAGGAAAAATATAGTGGACCTCTCTCTATTCAAGAGTTCTGCCAATACACATCTGTATTAGAGGTAGGCAAAAACGAATATGTGGACTTTGCTATTCGCAAGCCCCTTTTTAAATGAAAGACAATGGCTGTACTAGGGAAGAGAAGTAAAACTGAAACTGATGACTTGAAATTTTGGAACTACTAAATATAATTCTGTAATCAATTCCTCTTCAGAGGAATAATTAAGAATTGGCTACTATACATTATGGAACTACATTGGATAGGTGCATATTACCCTTTTCTGGTTTGGCATTTTCACTTTTTTTTTTTTTTTTTTTTTGAGACAGGGTCTCACTCTGTCACCTAGGCGGAAGTGCAGTGGTGTGATCACAGCTCACTGCAGCCTTGACGCTCTTGGCTCAGGCGATCCTCCCATCTCAGCCTTCTGAGTAGCTGGAACGACAGTCATGTGCAACCACACCTAGCTAATTTTTGAATTTTTTATTGAGATGGGGTTTTGCCACGTTGCCCAGGCTGGTCTTGAACTCCTGGGCTCAAGCAATCTGCCCGCCTCAGCCTCCCGAAATGCTGGAATTATAGGCATGAGCCACAGTGTCTGGCCAGCACTATCCCTTTTAAATACGTTTCTACTTCTTACTTTGCTACCTTGGTCAAACAGCATATAGATATGTTAGCTGTGTAAAAATGTAGATGGTCTTCCTAAAAGTCACACTTCATTCTCTTATATACACAGATGCTTGCTGTTCTAATATTTCTTCTGATATGCGCTTCTTTTAATAATGGAACAATCTGTAAAGGAGTCACCTTCTCTATTCTTCTTCCTAGTTACACTATAATTCCAATTTCAGTGTTTCCAAAACATAGGCCAAGTATCATGAAAAGAACATGAGGCAGGACTACAAATTATTACTATGGCTATGAGTAGTGATATGGAGAAAACTGGGTTAACTTTTGGTAAAGTAATGGAAATGAACTTATTTCTTTCACAAAAATATGTTGTTCTTAAACCTGCACTGACATTCTGATTTTTCCCAGGTATTTAAATAAACTGAAAAGCTACCTTTAGAACACAGTTGCTGTTCACAAGGAGATTCCCTGGCTTAATGTCTCGATGTAAAATGCCAGCTGAATGGAGATATTTCAAACCTGAAATAACAAACAGATTTAATTGCAGATATTTAATTCCTTTTACTCAACCAATAATTTTAAAAAAATCTTGGTAGAAAATAGCAGAGGATTTAAAATTGTTCCCTAAATAACTGCATAATGAACATTATTAAAAGCTAGTCCCACCTCAAAATACCATAATTTTGCTACAGTAAAATAAAATGTCACCAAAGGTTTGCAAAGTCTAGAGATAATGTCTATAATTTAAACAATTATGTAGGTTTAAATACAGATAGGCTTCTTAGGCACTCGAGTTAAGACCATACTAATAACCTTAGATTGCTAGTTAGTGTCGCTATTGGACTGCTGCTATTGATACTCTTAACCTGCAACTCGGAGCCTGCTCCAACAAAAGTTTCCATTACCACAGGGAGCCTTTCCCAGGACAGATGTTTCACTGATATAACAAAATTCAGGAACTTGCCCACATTGTCAGTAGTATTCTTTACCACTCAGAATCAAGAGGGTAATGAATCACTTTAAAAATATTTGTGACATCTTAGAAGACCAGTGCCTTCATTCAGTACTGCTAAAGGTCCCATCCTCAAGGCTGAGTCCTTTTTGTGTGCGTTTTTCTTTTTTCGTTTTTTTTTTTTGAGACAGGGTCTCACTCTGTAACCTAGGCAGGAGTGCGGTGGTATGATCACAGCTCACTGAAGCCTCGACCTTCCTGGCTCAAGCCATGCTCCCATCTCAGCCTCCTGAGAAGAGGGAACTACGGGCATGTACCACCATATCCGGCTAATGGGCTGAGTCTTTTTTGGATAAAATGTAGCAAATCACATTTTTTACAAGTACAAAAAGAGCCAATATCTTCCCCATTTTCCTCTACCACAGAAAATGAACAAATCTTAGAGGTGAACAGGCTGGAGTGCAGTGACGCGATCTTGGGTCCCTGCAGCCTCCACCTCCCAGGTTCACTCAATTCTCCTGCCTCAGCCTCCCAAGTAGCTGAGACTACAGACGAGCGCCACCATGTCCGGCTAAGTTTTGTATTTTTTTAAAGTAGAGATGGAGTTTCGCCATGTTGGCCAGGCTGGTCTTGAATTCCTGACCTCAGATGATCTGCCTGCCTCAGCATCCCAAAGCGCTGGGATTACAGGCATGAATCACCATGCCAGGCCTGGAGGTGAGTTTTTTGGTTTTAATATTGCTTATGTGGCCGAGCACAGTGGCTCACACCTGTAATCCCCGCACTTTGGGAGGCCGAGGCAGGAAGATCATGAGGTCGGGAGATCAAGACCACCCTGGCTAATATGGTGAAACCCTGTCTCTATTAAAAATACAAAAAATTAGCTGGGCATGGTGGCGGGCAACTGTAGTCCCAGCTACTCGGGAGCCTGAGGCAGAAGAATGGCGTGAACCTGGGAGGCGAAGCTTGCAGTGAGCTGAGATCGCACCACTGCACTCCAGCCTAGGTGACAGAGCGAGACTCTGTCTGAAAAAAAAAAAAAAAATTGCTTATGTGTTTTCATCCTTTTGGCATTTATTTTTCAATCTCTATAAAGAATCTCTTAATTCTATGAATTCTAGGGCAGGGGGAAAGTATTTTACTTACTAGGTAAGAAAGCTGTTTCAGGTTTAAGCAATTCTTTACTTGTAATGGCAAAATTCTCACGGACATACTTGATGGCCAGAAGAAGTGTCAATAATGTTGGCCCAAATCCTTTCTCAGTCAAGTCTGTGCTCTTTAATGAGCAAGTCTAGAATTATTTAGCTGGCTCTGTTTATTGGTCTTCCCAATCTACTTTGGTTTTAAGGGTCATTTTGTTTCTCTGGAGTTGGCTTCAGGTATGCCAGCCAATACTCAGACAAGCCCACCTACTGTTGTCTTGCAGGATGGACGTCATCCATAGGGGATACAGTCACTTTTCACTTTAGTCGTCTAATGCCACATATTCCTATTCCGTTGAAAATTAAAGGCTGTTTTGTGAACTTGTGACAAACCATCCTGCTTATTCACCTAGATTAGCCCACTCAACTGCCTAATGAATTTGACAGGGCTTTCTCTTTCATCACTGAAAACAAGAACTATTTGGCAACCCTAAAAAGCTTCCTCTTTAACATTTAAATATAGAAATTATAAAATATGCTTTGGTCAAACGAAAAAAGTCTTTAGAGAAGAACAAAACCTTGGAAGATCAGATTAAAGTCTAAATGAGAAGCAAAACATTTCATTTACAGTGTGACAGCACCTTTTTCTTCATAAAGAAATCTTACCTCGCAAAATCTGATAAAGAAAAACTTTGACATGATCTGAGCTGAGTGGTTGAGGAGAGACGATAATTTTATGTAGGTCACTCTGCATCAATTCTGTGACAACATATCTTGAAGTTTTAAGTTAAGGAGAGTTCGATGAATTCAGTCCCCTACCCCCTCAAAGTGGTGACCAGATCTAAAAAATAACTTCCATTCTCAAGGCTGGAAAAGTGGGGAAAGAAAGCTTCTAGACAGTGTGACAGAGTGAGAATTCCAGCCCTCACAAGATAAAACACTACTAAAATCAAAAGAACTTACATATTTAAAGTCAGCAGAAGTAAACAACCAAATGATTTCCTTATAATCAGCGTTATCAAAGAGAAAACCAAAGGTAAACATTTTAAATAACAGCCAGGCCAGGAAAAGTATGACGACCAAACAGTCTTAAGCTCTACTTAGACATGTTACAGGAATGTCCTTTGAATCCAAACAAATGGGGATTGGTGATCTCATCTTAGGCTACCATGACACCAATGGAAAAGATCACAACCTATCCAAGGGCCGTGGCTTGTTACATTATAAAATACAGTATTCCTAAACACATGTAAAATAATTATTAAGTCTCTCCACAATCTTAATAATTTAGTTCCTTTATTACTTAACTTTGTATATATTTATGAAACACCCCTCCCCACCATCACCACTAGACTTCAAGCGAGCTTCCTATACGTTGTACTCTGTTGTATGTTTAGAGTTTTGCTGAATGGACACATGGCGGATGATTAAAGGCTGGAGCCTGGGGAGCCATGGAGATATGGAATTCAAGACTCTTGTGAAGCACGTGAGTGTTAGATACATTAGGGAAGCAAAAGTATGGTAAATCTTATAATTTAAGTATTAAGTTTTCTTAAGGCAATTTCTAATTTAATGTTTTAGCAAAAACAAGTAGGAAAGGGGATAACTTGGGAACAGGGAGAACTGGTAATAATAGCCTTTGACAAAAACAATTGAAAACTCCCTCCACCTCGAGACATTTTTTCCAAATTGCTTTAGTCTCCTTTTTTCTTCAACCACTGTATGTTGAAATGTCCCACGGCTGCCGCTCCTCACTCCTCTTCCCTATCCACACTTGTGGATACTCGGATCCAGTCCCATGCCTTTAAATAACATCCATGCTGATGACTCCCACATTTCTCTCTCTAGCTAATCTTCTTTCCTTAAGTGCAGACTGGTATATCAAACTGCCTACTTATTTCCCCTGGATACCTAATTGACATTTCAAACTAACAAGTCCAAAACTGTCCAAATCTTTCTTAGTTGCTTGCACCACAAACCACATCAAGGAGTTATCCTTGCCTCCCCCTTTCTCTTTCACCATACCTCCAATTCATCAGAAATCCTTCAAAATTTAGTCAGAATTAAGGCCACTTCTTATATCCACTGTTACTACTCTGGCCCAAGACTGCTAGATTTCTAAAACACAGCAGCCAGGATAATTTTTTTTACTGTTATATTTTTTATTTTGCCTATATACTGACATTTACTTTATTGTATAGAAAATATAATTTTTAAGGCTTTTACATTCTTAGATATTTTAATCTTAGGTTTTATCATCCAGATTCTCTCCAAAGAAATACATTCTACTTCGTAATGAAAGTTAATGAGAAAATGATATTTGGCATGTGGGATTCACTTACAGGACAGTTTTCAGTGACGTTAAAATTATTCTATAAAATGATGAAGAGTTAAATAATGACATCAGGGTTATAGTTTTTAATAGTTTTTATTCAACTTTTTCTTATTTTTCAAACACACAGAAAATTACACAGAGATGACCCATATACACACTTACCACCTAGAATCTACACTGAATATTTTGCTATATTTGCTTTGTCACACATCTATCCATTGCTCTTTCCATCCATCAATTCATCCAAAACTGGATGCATTTCACAGAATGATCTTTTAGGATGAAGGTCAAATTATGTCACTTTTCTGCAAAAGCTTTCCATTTCATTTAAGAGTAAAAGCCAGTCCTTAAAATGGTCTCACAGGCCATAAATCATTTGGCCTTCTTACTTCTCTGACCTCTTCTCTTGCTTTCTTCCTGGATATTCTCTGAACATGCTAGATACACTCCAACCTTAGGCCTTAGC
Source organism: Nomascus leucogenys (assembly GCF_006542625.1). Classification (NCBI taxonomy): domain Eukaryota; kingdom Metazoa; phylum Chordata; class Mammalia; order Primates; family Hylobatidae; genus Nomascus; species Nomascus leucogenys. The sequence continues at coordinate 38,370,912 of NC_044399.1, forward strand.
TATTCCCTCTGCATGGACTGTACTTCCTGATATCTATCTGGTTAACTCTTTCACGTCCGTTGTGGTTTTGCTCAAATTTTATCTTTCAAATGAGGCCTACCTCAACCACTCCAACACCACAGTCAGGCATTATATAATGATGTTTGGTCGATGATGGACCACATGTATAAAGGTGGTCCCATAGACTGTAACGGTGCTGAAAATTCCTATTGTATTGCCTAGGGGTGTCTTGGTGACTAACCCTGTGTAGGCCTAGGCTAACGTATATGTTTGTGTCTTATTTCAAAAAGTAAAAAAGCAACTCAGACCTCAACTCTACAAAAAATTTAGCCAGGTGTGGTGGCTTGCGCCTGTAGTCCTAGCAGTTACTGAGGATACTGAGGTGGAAGGATTACTTGACCCTGGGAGGTCAACGTTGCAGTGAGCCATGATTGCACCACTGCAATCCAGCCTAGGCAACAGAGTGAGAAAAAAAAAAAATAAAAAGAAAAAAAAATTTTTGTACAGCTGTACAATGTCCTTGTGTTTTAAGCTAAGTGTTACTACAAAAGAGTATCCTTCCTTCCTTCCTTCCTTCCTTCCTTCCTTCCTTCCTTCCTTCCTTCCTTCCTTCCTTCCTTCCTTCCTTCCTTCCTTCCTTCCTTCCTTCCTTCCTTCCTTCCTTCCTTCCTTCCTTCCTTCCTTCCTTCCTTCCTCTTTCTCTTTCCTTTCTTTCTTTTCTTTCTTGCCTTTCCCTCTGTGGCCCGGGCTGCAATCTACTCAGCTCGCTGCTGCCCGCGCCGGGGACTGCCTGGGACTGCCGCCGCACGCCACCGCTGCCTGCTTTTTCTCGTTTGGCTGCAGGCGCGCGGTCGCCATGTTGGCCACGCTGCTCGCCGGCTCCTGACGCCCAGTGCTCTCCCCGCCTCAGCCTCCCGAGCCCCTGCCCGGCCACCGCCCCGTCTGGGACGTGGGGAGCGCCTCTGCCCGGCCGCCCCGTCCGGGAAGAAGTGAGGAGCGCCTCTGCCCGGCCGCCCCATCCGGGAAGAAGTGAGGAGCGCCTCTGCCCGGCCGCCCCGTCTGGGAAGAGGTGAGGGGTACCTCTGCCCGGCCGCCCCGTCCGGGAAGTGAGGAGCACCTCTGCCCGGCCACCCCGTCCGGGAAGTGAGGAGCGCCTCCGCCCGGCCGCCCCGTCCGGGAAGAAGTGAGGAGCGCCTCCGCCCGGCCGCCCCGTCCGGGAAGAAGTGAGGAGCGCCTCCGCCCGGCCGCCCCGTCCGGGAAGAAGTGAGGAGCGCCTCCGCCCGGCCGCCCCGTCCGGGAAGAAGTGAGGAGCGCCTCTGCCCGGCTGCCCCGTCTGGGAGGTGAGGAGAACCTCTGCCCGGCCACCCATCGTCTGGGAGGTGAGGAGCGCCTCTGCCCGGCCGCCGCGTCTGGGAAGTGAGGAGCGCCTCTGCCCGGCCACCCACCGTCTGGGAAGTGAGGAGCGCCTCTGCCCGGCCGCCGCGTCTGGGAAGTGAGGAGCGCCTCTGCCCGGCCGTCCCGTCTGGGAAGTGAGGAGAGCCTCTGCCCGGCCGTCCCGTCTGGGAAGTGAGGAGCGCCTCTGCCCGGCCACCCACCGTCTGGGAAGTGAGGAGCGCCTCTGCCCGGCCACCTCATCTGTGAAATGAGGAACGCCTCTGCCCGGCCACCTATTGTCTGGGAGGTGAGGAGCGCCTCTGCTCGGCCGCCCCGTCTGGGAAGAAGTGATGAGCGCCTCTGCCCGGCCGCCCCGTCCGGGAAGAAGTGAGGAGCGCCTCTGCCCGGCCGCCCTGTCCGGGAAGAAGTGAGGAGCGCCTCTGCCCGGCCGCCCCGTCTGGGAAGTGAGGAGCGCCTCTGCCCGGCCGCCCTGTCCGGGAAGAAGTGAGGAGCGCCTCCGCCCGGCCGCCCCGTCCGGGAAGAAGTGAGGAGCGCCTCCGCCCGGCCGCCCCGTCCGGGAAGAAGTGAGGAGCGCCTCTGCCCGGCTGCCCCGTCTGGGAGGTGAGGAGAACCTCTGCCCGGCCACCCATCGTCTGGGAGGTGAGGAGCGCCTCTGCCCGGCCGCCGCGTCTGGGAAGTGAGGAGCACCTCTGCCCGGCCGCCGCGTCTGGGAAGTGAGGAGCGCCTCTGCCCGGCCACCCACCGTCTGGGAAGTGAGGAGCGCCTCTGCCCGGCCGCCGCGTCTGGGAAGTGAGGAGCGCCTCTGCCCGGCCGTCCCGTCTGGGAAGTGAGGAGAGCCTCTGCCCGGCCGTCCCGTCTGGGAAGTGAGGAGCGCCTCTGCCCGGCCACCCACCGTCTGGGAAGTGAGGAGCGCCTCTGCCCGGCCACCTCATCTGTGAAATGAGGAACGCCTCTGCCCGGCCACCTATTGTCTGGGAGGTGAGGAGCGCCTCTGCTCGGCCGCCCCGTCTGGGAAGAAGTGATGAGCGCCTCTGCCCGGCCGCCCCGTCCGGGAAGAAGTGAGGAGCGCCTCTGCCCAGCCGCCCTGTCCGGGAAGAAGTGAGGAGCGCCTCTGCCCGGCCGCCCCGTCTGGGAAGTGAGGAGCGCCTCTGCCCGGCCGCCCCGTCCGGGAAGAAGTGAGGAGCGCCTCTGCCCGGCCGCCCCGTCTGGGAAGAAGTGAGGAGCGCCTCTGCCCGGCCGCCCCGTCCGGGAAGAAGTGAGGAGCGCCTCTGCCCGGCCGCCCCGTCCGGGAAGAAGTGAGGAGCGCCTCTGCCCGGCCGCCCCGTGTCTGGGAAGAAGTGAGGAGCGCCTCTGCCCGGCCGCCCCGTCCGGGAAGAAGTGAGGAGCGCCTCTGCCCGGCCGCCCCGTCCGGGAAGAAGTGAGGAGCGCCTCTGCCCGGCCGCCCTGTCTGGGAAGTGAGGAGCGCCTCTGCCCGGCCGCCCCGTCCGGGAAGAAGTGAGGAGCGCCTCTGCCCGGCCGCCCCTGCCCGGCCGCCCCATCCGGGAAGAAGTGAGGAGCGCCTCTGCCTGGCCGCCCCGTCTGGGAAGTGAGGAGCGCCTCTGCCCGGCCACCCCGTCTGGGAAGTGAGGAGCGCCTCTGCCCGGCCGCCCTGTCTGGGAAGTGAGGAGCGCCTCTGCCCGGCCGCCCCGTCTGGGAAGTGAGGAGCGCCTCTGCCCGGCCACCCACCTTCTGGGAAGTGAGGAGTGCCTCTGCCCGGCCACCCACCGTCTGGGAAGTGAGGAGCGCCTCTGCCCGGCCACCCCGTCTGGGAAGTGAGGAGCGCCTCTGCCCGGCCGCCCCGTCCGGGAAGAAGTGAGGAGCGCCTCTGCCCGGCCGCCCCATCTGGGAAGTGAGGACCGCCTCTGCCCGGCCGCCCCGTCCGGGAAGAAGTGAGGAGCGCCTCTGCCCGGCCGCCCCATCCGGGAAGAAGTGAGGAGCGCCTCTGCCTGGCCGCCCCGTCCGGGAAGAAGTGAGGAGCGCCTCTGCCCGGCCGCCCCATCTGGGAAGTGAGGAGCGCCTCTGCCCGGCCGCCCCGTCCGGGAAGAAGTGAGGAGCGCCTCTGCCCGGCCACCCCGTCTGGGAAGTGAGGAGCGCCTCGGCCCGGCCGCCCCGTCTGGGAAGTGAGGAGCGCCTCGGCCCGGCCGCCCCGTCTGGGAAGTGAGGAGCGCCTCTGCCCGGCCGCCCCGTCTGGGAAGTGAGGAGCACCTCTGCCCGGCCACCCATCGTCTGGGAAGTGAGGAGCGCCTCTGCCCGGCCACCTATCGTCTGGGAAGAAGTGAGGAGCGTCTCTGCCTGGCCGCCCCGTCTGGGAAGTGAGGAGCGCCTCTGCCCGGCCGCCCCGTGTCTGGGAAGAAGTGAGGAGCGCCTCTGCCCGGCCGCTCCGTCTGGGAGGTCTACAATGGAGGCCAGAAGCAATGTGGGGGCTGGACGTGGTGGCTCACGCCTGTGGTCCCGGCACTCTGGGGGGCGAGGCGGGTTGATCACTTCGGGCTAGGAGTTCGAGACCAGTCTGGCCAACTTGGCGAAACATGAAAAATGCAACAGGCAAACCAACCAACCAACTCAGTGACAACAAAACAGGTCTACCCTGGAGTCATACTCTAATTTTTTCTATTTTCCTCCCTTTCTGATCCTTTATCCCACTTTCTTTTTCTTCCTCTTCCTTCTCCCTCTTCTTTGTCAAATAGAGGATTGAGTTATTATCACTGATCCACATAAAGTCCCTCTCTACCTTATTTTAACTCCCACCCCCCATTTCTATTCCCCGACTTCCCATGTGTAACCTTCCTAATATGTTTGATACACATCTTTTTGTTTGTATGTATTTTTAGAAAATGTTTATTGTTTTTGTGTGCAAAAAAAAATTAAAAAAAAAAGAGTAAAATATTTAACAAAATTAAAAAGTTTCGAAAGTAAAAAAATTACAGTAAGCTAGGGTTAATTTATATTAAAGAAACGTTAAAAAAATAAACTTAGTGTAGCTTAAGAGCACAGAGTTTATAAAGTCTATAGTAATGCACAGTAATATTCTAGGCTTTCAAATTCACTCACCACTCACTGACACACCCAGAGCAATTTCCAGTCTTGCAAGCTCCATTTGTGTTAAGTGCCCTATACAGGTGTACCATTTTTATCTTTTATATCATATTTTTACTGTACCTTTTCTATGTTCAGATACGTTTAGATATACAAGTACTTATTATTGTATTAAAACTGCCTACAGTATTCAGTATGGTAACATGTTGTACAGTTGTACAGGTTTGTAGCCTAAGAGGAATAGGTTATACCATACAGCTTAGGTGTGTAATAGGCTATACCATCTAGGTTTGTGTAACAACCTGTACTCCCTATCCACTTGCTATCCCCTTGCACAGCTTTACTTTTTCTTCTTCCCTTAGTAGTTATTATCCTATAATTTCCTTATGTTTATTCTCTGTCTGTATTGCCAAGCCTGCATCATAAAGGCAAGGGTTGTCTGCTTTGTTCACAAATTTATCCCAAACTCTTAGAATAGTGTCTGCACATAGTAGGTCCCTATAAATATTTGATGAATGAATGTATATTGAGCACCTGCTAGGTACTAGGTACTCTACTAAGCATTTTAAATATATAATCTCATCTAATTTTCATGGTAACTCTACAAGGTATGTAGTGGTACCCTAAATTTAGATAAAGAAATTGACGTTAACAGAAGACAACCTGCCTACGGTTACATAGTAGTCAAGATTTTAGATCTGATCATGTCTAAGATTGCTTCAATGGTTCTATGCAATTTTGGATTTATCTTTTCTTATTTTTTTAAGTAACATTTTAAAAAACTCTAATAAAGTAGGCCAGGTGTAGTGGCTCATGCCTGTAACCCCAGCACTTTGGGAGGCCCAGGAGGGTGGATTGTTTGAGCCCAGGAGTTCGAGACTAGCCTGGGCAACATGGAGAAATCTCATCTCTATAAAAAATTTAAGAAATAGGCCGGGTGTGGTGGCTCATGCCTGTAATCCCAACACTTTGGGAGGCCGAGGCAGGTGGATCACTTGAGGTCAGAAGTTTGAGACAAGCCTGGCCAACATGGTGAAACCCCGTCTCTACGAAAACTACAAAAATTAGCTGGGTGTGGTGGCTTGTGCCTATAGTCCCAGTTACTTGGAGGCTGAGGCAGGAGAACCACTTTAACACAGGAGGCAGAGGTTGCAGTGAGCTGGGATTGCACCACTGCACTCCAGCCTGGGTGACAGAGCAAGACTTTGTCTTAAAAAAAAAATTTTTTTTTAAGAAATAGGTGAGCATTGTGGCATGTGCCTGTAGTCCCAGCTACTTAGGAGGCTGAGGTGGGAGGATCGCTTGAGCCTGGGAGGCAGGGGTTGCAGTGAGCCCTGATCTTGCCACTGCACTCCAGCCTGCATGACAGAGTGAGACCCTGTCTCAGAAACAAACAAAAACCCCCACAACTATCACAAAATAGACTAAATGTTCACTGTGTTCTTTATAGAATAATTTCAACTAATAAATGCAGAAACAATCACAGAATTAGAAAAAAACCCCACGGTTTTGCAATCTCTGGAGCTAGGCACCATCAATGGCTGGTAAAACCACTTGAAAAGGATGAGTGTGAGAATGACATCACTTCAATCTACCACTCAATCTTAGCATAATTTAATGTGGAACAAGAATATTATGTTTGTGATATGCACACCACTGCCTAAAAGTATTCATGCCCCCAAAAACTTAATTTGAATGTAATCAATCATCTAGCTCTAATGACCGGTTAACTAGAAATATGTGGAATTAAAAAACAAGACATTACGAAGAGGCAATCTGCTAAACACACAACGTGGATCATTCTTCAAGAAAAATTTATCTAACGAATCAATGACCATCCCCTTCCCCCTCCCACAAAAAAAGTGTGTGTTGTGGGGTAAAGGGCAGGCAGAAATGTTTGGGATAAGAGACTCAAGAGACATAACCATACATACATGTGAACTTTGTTTAGATCCTTATTCAAAAAGTGACTCTTGAGGCAATCAGACAACAGATATTAAGGAATTAGCTAATTCTATTAGGTGTGATAATGGCATAACAGTTGTTTTCAAGGTACTTATTTGTTAGAAATTCACATTTAAGTATTTATAGGTGGAATAATGTGATGTTTGGTTATCTACTTTAAAATACTCCAGCCCTTCTTTCCCTTCCCCTCAATAAAAAATAGAGGAAATGAGATTGGCAAAATGATTAATATTGTTAAAGCTGAGCATGAGGTACATAAGTTATATACTTATATACTACTGGCTCTTATATTTTTATATATATTTTTGTATATTCTGTATATATTTTTGTATATTTTGAAAATTTCCTTAATAGTTTTCTTAAACTTCATTGTAGAAAATGGAAAATATAAAAAAATGCAAGAATATTAAAAATATCCAGAATTCTACCTCTTTGGGTGAATTTAGAACATTTTGATGAAAATAATGTGCATGGGTACATACATGTATATTTAAAATAAAACGGGCATTATACACATTGTTCTTTTTTTTTAATACTTTAAGTTCTAGGGTACATGTGCACAACCTGCAGGTTACACAGGTATACATGAGCCATGTTGGTTTGCTGCGCCCATCAAATCATCATTTACATTAGGTATTTCTTCTAATGCTATCCCACCCCTAGCCCCCCACCCCCCAACAGGCCCTGGTGTGTGATGTTCCCTGCCCTATGTTCAAGTGTTCTCATTGTTCAATTCCCACCTATGAGTGAGAACATGCGGTGTTTGGTTTTTTGTCCTTGTGATAGTTTGCTGAGAATGATGGTTTCCAGCTTCATCCATGTCCCTGCAAAGGACATGAACTCATCCTTTTTTATGGCTGCATAGTATTCATGGTGTATATGTGCCACATTTTCTTAATCCAGTCTATCACTGATGGACATTGGGTTGGTTCCAAGTCTTTTGCTATTGTGAATAGTGCCGCAATAAACATATGTGTGCATATATCTTTATAGCAGCATGATTTATAATCCTTTGGGCATATAACCAGTAATGGGATCGCTGGGTCAAATGGTATTTCCAGTTCTAGATCCTTGAGGAATCGCCACACTGTCTTCCACAATGGTTGAACGAATTTATACTCCCGCCAGCAGTGTAAAAGCGTTCCAATTTCTCCACATCCTCTCCAGCATTTGTTGTTTCCTGACTTTTTAATGACTTTTTAACTTTTCTGTTGCCTGTTCTTTTAATAAAATATAAGGATCTAAAAACAAAACAAGCAAGGGAATCCCTTGCTTATCCCATTCAATGGTTTAATAATGCAGAATTTTAATGACTGCATAGTGTTCTAACGTGTGGCTATATTAGAATTCATTTAACCAAGTGATCATTGTTAAAAAGCTATTTCTAATTTTATTTTTTACTATTTTATTTTTTGAGATGGAGTCTTGCTCTGTCACCCAGGCTGGAGTGCTGTGCCGTGGTCTTGGCTCATAATTCTGCAACCTCCATTTCCCAGGTTCAAGCGATCCTCATGCCTCAGTAGCTGGGATTACAGGTGCATGCCACCATGCCCGACTAATTTTTGTATTTTTAGTAGAGATGGGGTTTTGCCATGTTGGCCAGGCTGGTCTTGAACTCCTGACCTCAAGTGATCTGCCCACCTCAATATCTCAAAGTGCTGGGATTACAGGTGTGAGCCACTGAGACTGGCCTATTTTTAACTATTTTAAATAACCTTGAGATAAACATCCTATACATAGAATTTTATATGTATGTGAGGATATTACACATACTTTAAAAAAGTTTTAAAATACTGTAAACTCTTTCCATGGTATTATATATATTCTTTTATATCATTTCAAATGCTTAAATAGTACTCCATTTTACATAATATGTCAGGAGTTAAGTCATCTCCTGCCACTGGATGTTTACAGTATTATTGTTTCACTATAATGTAGCTCTGTGGGAGTGCTTAGAGCTTTAAGGTATTATTTCATGAGGAACCCTCAATTATGTATAGATCCTCCTTCCTGGGTTAATCATTTATTCAGAAGAGTCCTCCAGTCTTCCTTCTTAGGATGAATAGGTCAGGATGCCAGAATTCTATGTTAGTGGGTGTCCAGGGAATAAACTTTTAGTCTCCAGCAGGGTGGGGGAAGAAGATCTGAGCATCATACTACTTCTTAAACAGGCTTGCAACCAATCTGAGGTTTAGGCCCACATGCATCCCCACTTTCTGAGATACTTGATGCCTCCAGTTCTTGAGACTTTCTGACATTCTGTAGCAAGAACCAACCTGTTTCTGGGTTCTCATTACTGCCACCTTAGATTTCTGCCTTTTCTAGACTGAATTTTTAACCCTTTAGTGAAATTTAAGGGGACTACAAGAAGGAATGGTAGTAAAGATTTATGTTCTATCCACTGTGTTTTAAGGTTGAAAACTCTTTACATGTTTATTGGCCACACATATGTGTGACCATGAGAGACAGAAAAAAAAGGAAAAGCAAGAGTGAGAGCAAACTGTTCCTGTCCTTTGCTCAATTTTCTACTGGGGTGATAATTTTTTTGTAATACTGTTTCTCATATTAAGGATATTAACCCACTAGTATGTACCGAAAATTTCTTTTCCACTAGGAAATCACAGGATGGTGATATAAAAACCTGCTACTTGTACCTTTAAGTCTTAATCAGAAGTCCCAATATTCTTGAGTTGCACTGGTTCCAGAATTCTCAAGGGAGAGGAAACAAAGGACCATTACACAGAAAAAACCCAAAAAACAAAACAAAAATAAGAATTTCACAATTGCCATCCCTGTATTAAGTGTTTTGTTATGTTCTGAACATCAGTGTCTTCCCCAAAGTTCACAGGTTGAAATGCTAACCCCCAGGAAGATGTGATCAAGAGGTGGGACCTTTGGGAGGTGATTAGGTCAGAAGGGCAGAGCCTCTCTATAAAAGAGACCTAATGGAGTTTGTTAGTCCTTTCCACAATGTTAGGTTATAGTTAAAGAATGTCAACTAGGAAATGGGCCCTCGGCAGACACCAAGTCTGCCAGTATATTGATTTTGGACTTCCCAGCCTCCAGAACTGTCAGAAGTAAACCAGTGTTGTTTATAAACCACCCAGTTTATGGTATTTTGTTATAGCAGAATGAATGGACTAAGACAGTTGTCAACTTGAGCTTTTTTTGTTTTGAGGGGGAATTTCGCTCGTTGCCCAGGCTGGAGTGCAATGGTATGATCTCGGCTCACAACCTCCACCTCTCAGGTTCAAGCTATTCTCCTGCCTCAGCCTCCTGAGTAGCTGGGATTACAGGCATGTGCCACCACGCCTGGCTCATCTTTGTATTTTTAGTAGAGATAGGGTTTCTCCATGTTGGTCAGGCTAGTATTGAACTCCTGACCTCAGGTGATCTGCCTGCCTTGGCCTCCCAAAGTGCTGGGATTACAGGCGTGAGCCACCGTGCCTGGCCAAAACTTGAGCTTTTATACAGGAAAAAAAATAAAATAAAATAAAAAATAAAAAAATCCTGACATACCAATGGCCAGGCATGGTGGCTCATGCTTGTAATCCCAACATTTTGGGAGGTCAAGGCAGGAGGATCACTTGAGCTCAGCAGTTCAAGACCTGCCTGGGCATCTTAATGACACCCTGTCTCTACAAAAAAAAAAAAAAAAATAAAGTTAGCTGGGCATGGTAGCCTGCACCTGTAGTCCCGGCTACTAGGGAGGCTGAGGCGGGATAATCACTTGAGCCCAGGAAGTCAAGGCTGTGGTGAGCCATGATTGCACCACTGCACTCCCACCTGGGTGACAGAGTGAGTCCCAAAAAAAAAGTATAAAGCATTTATGTGTATGGGATGTCAGCCAGATCTGCCGAGTTCTTGCATGGATGTGAAGAACAGGTTATATTCTATTCTGCTTCACATATCTACAAAATTGGCAGCCAAGTTGTGATGCCAGAATCCTTACTGTTAGTAGTGACACCTGGTAGCTCATAAGCAGCAGAGAGAAAACATCTTAATTTTCAAGTTTATCAGGTTGAAATCATAGTGCTGGCACTTGGAAAATCTTGCTTTGACTTATAAATTTATAAACGAAACAAACTGATACAAAAGCCAAAAACAGAGAATAAGTATGAAATAATGTCATATGCTTTCTTCTAACAGTGACTACATTTTCAAAGAAAGGAGAAAATGCAAAAGTGACTGGAGGGAGTACTGTTCTAAGCAGATATTTTATAACTAAGTACTTGTTTCAGAAAAAGAAATCTGACATTTCATCTAGCATTATGAAACTTATCAGGTCAGGGTGTGGCACACCCTATACCTGTGGGATTTGAATGGACAAACTGAACTATTTTTGATCAACAGTAACACTTTCATATAATTCAACTAACACAGAGCAAAGTATTACCAGATATCAAAAAACTGAAAAGGTATTCAAAATGAATATAAAGCATGATTTCAAATGGTAAGTCAATTCCTTCATACTAAGACCACATACACACGTGTATAATTTCTCACAAAATATAAACTAGCAGGCATTCCCTCTGCTAAGCACAAATGACTACATCACTATGTCACTATCTTCAGGATCCATGAACTTCAAAAACCTTTCATTCAACCTTCTATTACCCATTATAATGTTTAAGAAAGGAGAGTTTAAAATAATGCTACTTTTATATCTCTGCTTCTTGAGAAGATGACAGGTTGGGTTAAAAAATAGGGACAGGTTAATTAACTTTAATTAACTGGAAAGTTCAGGGCAAAACACACAGAGCTCCTATCTGCCTCTACCATTTTCCATTTACCCTTGTGCAGAAATGCTTTCCCTTTCTTTAGTATCTTTTAAACATAAAAGACTGGAAAATTTTAAATATAGGATTTTTATAAAGTGATTAAAACAGCCACTTTGCAGCGAATACGTTTTGTCAACCTTTAGTTTAGCAAAGTAAATTCTTAGGGGAAATACATTTTTCACTCCATGAATAATGCAGTTTTTTTCTTTATAGAAAACAATGCAACAACCAGTCCAACATTTTAAAATTTTCTTTGGAAAATAATTCCTGAATTTGAAGCTGTAACAATACAGCTTCAAAAATTCAGAAGCAATACACACCACCTTATGATACGGTTTTTGCTTTGCTCTAGCAGAAATCCTCTGAAGTCTCAATCCCCAGCATAATGTCTCCCAGATGTCTCAACTAGTTGCCATGCCAACTAAAGCAGCTTAAATTAAATGAGGGCTGAAAAGGCACCTGCATCACTCCAGGTCTGTTGCACATTAAATAAAGCTCTCTTGACAGGGACTCAGAGGTGCCATTAACTTGAACAGCATCTATCTGATTATTGTTTCTGAGAAATTTAATGAGGGTCTCCAAACAAGAGTGAAAACAGGGTGCTCCTTCCCTCTCCTGGTCTTTCTAAATGGGACAGCCACTCCAACAGCTGGTGCACCCACTGGGTCAATGAATTTGCTATGGCCCTTTAAGTTACCATTGGATAAAGATAAACTATAGGACCAAAGTTAAGGTTTTCAGAAGAATATGAGCAGATTAACCATGTCTCCTATTTAAACGTGCTATTAAAAATATGATTGTTAAAAACACACTGTGCATGGTATGCCAACCTCAAAGTGATTTGAACAGCCCTACTATAAAACAAATTGCTGCTGATTGCAGCAATTAGTTAAGTAGCTCCATGAAATATGGATTTCAAGTGTACTGATTTGCTTCAAAAAAACCTGAATGATGCAAATGTTTCAGTGGGGGCGGGGGAGGGAGGTAGCGCTGATGTCTCAGGTGCCCAAGAGAAATAACAATGTCTCTGTATTGTTTTAAAGAGTTAATTTTTAAAAACAATATTTCAAGCTTTTTTACTGCTTTCTCATGTTAGTCACTGGAGAACATCACTTAAACACAAACTTGGGCTAGAGAAGTTATATTCTTTACTCAAGGTCACATTCCCAGTCAGTAAAAAGCCAAGACTAGCTCAGGTTTCCTGACTCCTCAATCTAGTGCTCTCTCCACTCCCACCAAGCTGTTTCCCGTGGAAACTTGCCTTTACAGGTCTGCTATTACAATTTCTTAACCAAATATCACCACTATATGCAGGTTTCCATGAAACAAAAAATAGTTGAATTATTCTTAACTATGGGCTATGAGGAGAAGAAAAGGAGAAAAGATGTTAATATTTATTTGAAGCTACTATGTGCCACTTCATATGTGATCTCATTTAATCCTCATAAACACCTACTTTATAGCTGCTGTATTTCTATTTAAGAAATAAGCACACTGAGGCTGGGAGAGGTTACGCTGCTCCACACAGAGTTTGCATTTAAATCTAGATTGTAATGACTCTGAAGTCTGACCCTTTCCATGAAGTTCTATTACCTCAATTTGTTTACTATTAAAAGAGAAAATGAAATACATGAGACTGCCATTACTCAAATGCTGCAAAAACCAGGCTTCAAGCAAAATCAGAAAATCAACATTGTATTACATAATGTAGTATTCCTTCCCTTGCTATGTTTTTTCCAAATGAGAAGTCACTGTCTTCATTCTTCAACAAATTTTGAATAGCAGCACGTACAAGATGCCAATCTAGGTACTAGAAATGCAGTGGTATACAAGACAGCCCACTGCTTTCACTGAGAAAGTCAACAGCCTAACAAGGGAGATGGACAATTAAACAAGCAACTGCAATTCACTCAAAGATTACAACACTGTTATGGCTATTCATCTCATAAAGCTCCTTAGGTTCTGATTTTGAATTGAATAAGCCAGACTTGCCATCATAGAGCCCCCAGGAATAAGAGCGACAAAGTTGCACAACAAAGATATATTCTTCTAAAGAGATAAATCTCCAAATTAGAATTACTAATTTCCAATAACTAAAGAGATTTCAACAAGTGAGAAACCATCAACAAAAAGGCTTTCTTCAGCACCTACAAATTTCTGAATTAGATGTGCAAACTAATTGGCAATTTATCTATACTGTATAAAAAACACACACACTCATATTTGGTTTTCTAAAATGGTTCATCCTTAACAAATTTCTTTAAGCCAGGCACAGTGGCTCACAACTATAAACCCAGCACTTTGGGAAGCCGAGGCAGGAAGATCGCTTATGGCCAGAAGTTCAAGACCAGCCTGGGCAACATAAAGAGATACCGTCTCTACAAAAAAATTTAAAAATTAGCTGGGTGTGGTGGTGCGCACCTGTATTCCCAGCTACTTGTGCCTAAAGTGAAAGGATTTTAAGTTTAAGCCCAGGAGTTCGAGGCTGCAGTGAGCCCCGATTGCCACTGCACTCCAGCGTTGGCGACAGAGCAAGACCCTGTCTCAAAAAAACGTTTTTTAACAACAACATGAAAAGTAATAAAAATAAAATGGACATTTATTGAGTGCTCACTATGTGCCAGACACTTAAGTACTTTATATGAACTATTTCATGAATCCCCACAACACAAGTAGCAGGTTATGCTAAATAACTAATTTTTCTCTTTCTGAGGTTTAGTCTTTCCTTTCGGAAGAAATTGAATCCAAAGACACCTGAAGTAACTGCTCAATCCACCCAAGTACTTTTATTCATTTCTTCCAGCACCTGAATTTTAGTCTTAGTTCTGTTACTGGCAGAACACAACCAAAAATAAGAAATAATCCCACATTTGCAGAGGATTTATCTGTTTGCTGAAAAGTATTTTTGAGCTTACCATGTGCCACCTTTAACATAGGTCACCTCATTTAATCTTCATAACAACTTGTGGCTATTTCCACGTAACAAGTCTAAACTGCTAGTGAAGAAATGTCTGACAAATAATGATACCCTTTTGGCCAATGACTGAAAAATAAAAAGGTTAAAAAAATCAAGAGGCAAATTTTGCTACCTCATTCTCTCTGTCTCAGTGTCTCTTTCTACCTCCTGAGTATTCACTTCCTTTAAGTCTTTCACCTCTTACCTTCTTTAGTCAAATTATAAAAATAATCTTCACAATACAAGGAACATTTTCCCTGCACTTATCAATCATATATGCTTAAATAGCTTCATATCCCCTCATATTTTTTAAGTGCATGAGAACTAAAAAGTTAGTACATTATGTATAAATGTGTATAAATGTTTATGTGCGTGTGTATAAAAAAAAGGAACTCCTGGCTACTTTTTATGTGGGGGGGCAGGGTACAGGGCTTGGACTAGTAGCCCTTTACAGATTTCTTCTTAAAGTCTAAATGAGAGATTGCTGGAAATACACGACAGTCCTTTGATGGTAGATCAAAGTTAAAAATGTAAGTTTGGGAATCATCAGATACAGTAAAAAATAACAATTTCTACTTTCTACTAAATGAAATATGCCACACTGAGGTATTTATTTGCATTTGGTTACAATCTTCTTTTATTTGCATAAAAGTTTATCTTTAAAATTTTTTTTCCATTTCTTTCCTTCTTTTATTAAAAAACCTGGATATTAAAATTATGGAAGCTTCTCACCATTAATGGGTTTTAAATTCAACCTTAACAACATGACATTCTTTAGAATAATGCAACCAGTGTCAGCAGCTGAATTGTTAGTGGACAGTGCCCAAATATAATAAGCAGCACATCCTGCTAGATTCTCACAAAATTTGCTGGGGAAGAAAACGTTATCATGGAGGACAGAATTTGAGGCAAGAAAAGGCAAGAAATGAGACATCTTCTGAAGATCAAGGACATTAGGTGGGAACATATTAGAGATATCAAAAAGGGAGAGAACAGAGAGGGGTGCTTAGAATTAAAAATAGGCCTGTACAATTTTCTCTGATACAAAAAAGATTATGGGCAAGAAGACCAGGTAACTAATCTAGAGCCTGGCAGCCATGTACACCTCAATGATAAGCCTCTCCTGACCTCTTGCTCCAATTAAGGCAGATCTGTACCATGATCAATATTTGTTTAACCCACCTATACGATGCTGCATCTATTTTAGGAAGTAATTTAAGCATGCATGATAATCAGCCTCACACCAGAAACACTGACTACCCCAACTGTCAAAGGTAATTCTTCAGAAAAAGCTACACAGTCACCACAGAAACAAATGCTGACATCAAATTCTGACCTTCAATTATAAATAAGATGATTGAGTACTTTTCTGTTTTTAGGAAGTCATGATTACTCAGGCAGTCTCAGAGCCTGTAGGACTGGTGCCAACAGCATCTTTGTTTAACCATCATCATTAGCATCAATAAACACTGACTGGATACTAAGTGGGTGTAGAGAACATGTTAACTCAATGACAAGACAGAGAAAAAAGATGGATGAATGCAAGGCAACAGCCAAGAGGTTGGAAACAGACTGACATTGACATGTAAAAATCAAGGAGAGACGGCAAGAAGGCGCAAAAAGATTTTAACGTAAATGAACAAAGCCTGACTGAAAAACAGCTGAAATTTACTGCAATTTTCTATGTGTTAGGCATCCAGCTTTAAATTTATTTTGCCTCACCTACTCCTAATTACTGTAAGAAGTAAGTCCCATTATGGGTTCCCATTATACAGATGAGCAAAGAGGTTTAGACAGGTAAAGAAATTAGTCAAAGGTCTTAGTGTGCAGTGGACGTGGCGCTAGATCACAGCCCTTGTTCTTGTACTCTGTCCTTCAAAAGATAAAAGTAAACTTCAAAAATAGAAAACTAAAAAAAGAGGTAAGAACAAAACAATTCTACTTCAGGAGGGAGAAGGCCTGGAAATTGATTTTTAAAATAAGGAGTTAACAGGTTCAGCAGTGGGAGGCGGTGTGTTTGTTGTAGGCTTTGGAATCAAAATGACCAAGGTTAGAATCTTGACTCTGCCACTTAGTAGCTTGATAACATTAGGCAAGTTAAATAACTTCTCTGAGTCTGTTCCTGCATTTATAAAACAGGTACAGGAACACCTACTACACAGAGTTACTGCTAGGATTTAGAATCACATATAAATGCCTGACACACAGAAAACGATTTAGGTGGTAGCTGCTACCATCATCATCATCATCATCATCATCATCGTTATATGAAGGAGGAGGGGAAATGAGTTTTTTTTTTAAACATCAATACATGCTAGGTGGTATGCCAAATGTTCAACATACATTAATTCATTTATTCCTTTAAAATAACTCTGTAAGAATATCATCTCCATTATCATTGAGGAAACTGAGGCTTAGGGAGGAGTATCAAATAACTTTTTGAAGGTCAAAAAGGTAGTAAGTGGAGGAAAAAAAATCAGGATTTGAACTCAGAGCTGCCTGATATCAAAGTCCATGGCCTTTTTCAAAATGTATGATTGTGCCCCTATTTCTATCCAACATTCTCCCCAGGGAAAAAAGCAAAAGAATATAAGGAACAAAGAAACTGGCGACCACTCAAAAAAGCTCCTTTTGACCGGGTGCGGTGGCTCACGCCTGTAATCCCAGGGAGGCTGAGGTGGGTGGATCACCTGAGGTCAGGAGTTCAAGACCAGCCTGGCCAACACGGTGAAACACTGTCTCTACTAAGCAATACAAAAATTAGCCAGGTGTGGTTGCGGGCACCTGTAATCCCAGTTACTCAGGAGGCTGAGGCAGGAGAATCCCTTGAACGCTGGAGGCGGAGGCTGCAGTGAGCCGAGATCATGCCACTGCACTCCAGCCTGGGTGACAGAGAGAGACTGTCTTTAAAAAAAAAAAAATGCTCCTTTAAGCCACTGTGACCTCAGAAGGAAAGACTAGGCAATCTCAAAAGGGTATCACCAATGAAGGAGAAAAACTTTATTCACTTTTTATTAATGTGGTCTCATGCAGGGTTTTTGGCATCAAAAAAACATGTCCATGACAGTCACACTCCTTTAGAGTTTACTCACTCACTCATAAGGACAAAAAGCCCTTTCTTAGACCAAGAAAGGTTTTCTACAGGACATATTTTTGACAGATGGGAACTTGAGGGAACAATTAAAAGTACTAGTTTCTGTGAGACCTCTGAGAACCTCTACACAGGGTAACTCCTGGTTTTGGTAAAGGGTTAATAACCTGAAGGGTTTCTTAGTCGAGCTCAGGGTGATAAATATTACCTATCAGATTAGTATTCTTCATATTTAACCCTAATTACAGAAAAAGATTAATATCCTTTAACTGATTAATAGTCCCCATATCCTCCCAGAAGAAAAGCACACATTAAAACCCCCAAAACTTTGCTTACTCATTCAAATCATATTTTCTTTGGTAAAAAAAATGCCACTTCATCCTGATCCTATTTTCTACCATCTGGTTCTCTTGCCACCTCTAAGTGATGTAAACTATCAATTAAACATGTAATTTTTAAACCCACTGCCAAAGATACAATTCAGTATTTTTGATTAATACTTAATAATGACAGGCATAGAACATGTAGAGAGCAAAATAATATAAGCAGCACATAAATAAACTGTACTCTGGCTAAAATCCAGATCTGTGCCAGTGTGCTACAGGTCTATTAAGTTTCCTGAGGTACTGCTCTCAAATAAATTGGGTTGATAGCAGGAGACTCAGCTGGTCTATGAAGTGCCTAAAAGCCCCACTGATTCACCATATCCTCCAATTATGGCAAGTCTGATATATTTAGTGGCTTCTGAAACCTCTAGGTCTACCTAACACATGCCTCCTGGTGTCTAGCAATCTTAAAAAATAAAGTCAACACAGTGGGAAATGACAAAAAAGATCAAATAAATACAGTCCCATGAGCTTCGCTAAACTCTCACACCTGAATTAAGTATGTCAAGAGGTTAATAATCAGAAGGTTAACCAGAAGGTTAAGCAGTTCAGGAGAACGATAATGGGGTTATGAGGCTTTTCAGAAGCTCAAATTAAGTGTGGCTTTGTTATTATTCAATATTACCCTCTAACAGTTGGGAGCACTGACAGCATTTCATTCCCACCAGCTGGGAAGTTTTAGAGATATATTTATTTTTTAATGGAGAGGTGAAAAGACTACATTCAAGCTTTAGATTTTTTTTTTTTTTTTTGGCTTCACCTGGAACACAGGTGTTTCAAAGAGCTAGCGTGAATAAGTTGTTCCAACTATAGTGACTCTTCAAAGCAGAGGGGAAAAAACCCAGCTGTTGAGTTTGAACTTTAAACAGTTCTTTAAAACAATCTCAGGATTTGCTATACACTAAAGCCTAAGTAATCTTTATGCAGACAAGAAGGCCTTTTAAATGAATTAAAAGAGGTGATGTGACTTTTACTACAGGGCATAGGAAGGGGAGTGGTTCTTGGAATCTCAGGCTGAAGGAGAAAATTATGTCGTATATAGATGGCGGTCAATTTTCCATCTTCCCATGTTCAGGCCTGCCAACATAATCTATGACTTACATTTTTCACACCTTTCAGAAAAAGGAAAAATAAAGCTGATTCATTACACAGCATTTAGAGAGTCAATAAGAACTGGGAGAATTTACAAAGTATTACAAATAAATGCTTACCGATGACAAGGTGTTAGATAAATATGTCATAATAAAGCACTGCTGAATAAACACTTTTAATAACAGACAGCTAACCATTGTAGACAGTTCAAGTTGTGTGTATGTGTGAAAAGTTGTGATACTGTCTTATGTAAAAAACTATCAGGTCAAAAGCTTTTGCCATCTAGAGTTCAGAAAGATGGTGGGCTGGCTTCCCTGCTCAACTGAAGTCTGAGAACATATTTAATATTCCAAGTGCAATGAGCTACTGATGCTGTATGACGTTCTAATGATGCGTTAAAAACTTTCAGATAGCAAAATAGAGATATTTAATTGGTTTATCTGAGTTGGGAAAAGAAAATGGCAACATGTTGTATCAAATTATTTCCTACAGAACGAATATGGACAGAAAGCTTTGAAAACCCTATTTTAATTCCTAAACTCTCTTTACTGATTTCAGATAATGGAAACTTAATCATTCTTTTTTCATTTAATATGGACAGAAACTAATGCTAAGCCAGATTACAGAAAAAGAAATCTTACAATATTAAATATTTATCAAGTAGATCCCATATTGGTCAAAAGTTCTACAATCCTTTTTTAAAAGTTTTCATCTTTGGCTGGGCATGGTGGCTCACGGCTGTAATTCCAGCACTTTGGGAGGAAGAGGCGGGTGGATCATGAGGTCAGGAGTTCGAGACCATCCTGGCCAACATGGTGAAACCCTGTCTCTATTAAAAATACAAAAATTAGCCTGGCGTGGTGGCATGTGCCTGTAGTCCCAGTTACTCAGGAGGTTGAGGCAGGAGAATTGCTGGAACCCGGGAGGTGGAGGTTGCAGTGAGCCGAGATCATGCCACTGTACTTCAGCCTGGGTGACAGAGTGAGACTCTGTCTCAAAAAAAAAAAAAAAAAGTTTTCATCTTCAGTGTGATATATATTGGAACAAATGTGAGTCAGTTGACTTTTCCAAAAGACACAGTACATTTGGTTTAATAAACTATAGTACACAGATGCCCAAGCCTGGCCCCCTCAAGCCACAGATCCTCTTATGACGAGTACATGAATGACAGTTAAAACATGCTTAAGCAATAACACGGTTAAGCACTGTAAACACTAACATGCTTAGGCACCTTAAGCACAAATTCTGAAATTCTGCCATTCCTTTCTGAAAAAATAATCTACAGCCATAAATGTGTGAGACTTAATAAAATCTCCTGCTCACATTTTTTTTCTTCCAAAATCAAGTGCACAGGGGAAGGAAGTTTACAGCCTAGTACTCAGATATGAAACTGGTTGATCTGAAATAAAAGTGAGGGCATTGAATAGCATGGATAATGACAATCTGGTTTACAGATATGGTTGATTTCAAACAATGCTTTCCACATGAAAGAAAAACAGCAATGTGTCACAGAGAGAATTGTGTTCTCTTGTAACAAATGGTCAGCCCTAAATCTCATCATCTGCTTTGCAACAAAAAGCATGGGAGCCTTTGCAACTAGAACAAAATCGGTGTGCTTCAATTAGAATCACTGACCTTTTCTGAAGCATGCCTGTGCTTCTCTATAGAAATCAATGGAATAAAAGGTCATGTTGTTAAAACGTTTGAATACGACAATCTCTTTCCCAGGCAAAGGCAGATTCCTTTTCTTTGTAAAGTAACAAATTTGTTGTACAGAATGTCAAAAATTAAAACTACCTCAGTTGTAATTTAAAACTAAATTAAAATCAATCCAATCACCAGAAAAAAAAGAAAAAAGCGGGAAAGCTGTCATTCTACATACTGTTACAGTCCATAAGGTCTGTCAGATGAGTCTTTTTCACTAAGGCTATAACCATGTATGTAATAAAACAAGAAGAGCATTCTAGAGAAAATGATGTTATTTTAAACTTCAGCTCTCTCCTTTACAAAGTGCTCTGGAGAAGGCAAGGCAAGCTCTGTGTCTGTCAAACATAGATGGCAGAGACTGGTGATTAATCTTCCACCGTCATAACCCTCCAAAACAAATGCACATGTACACAAACCCAGAGATTAAGAGCTGAGGAACAGAAGCCAAAGTGACTGGAATAGTCACTGTTTTTTGGAGTATAAAAAACCAAATTTGAAAGAGAAGCCTCTATATAGATTAGGAACATTTTACTGTATCAATTTCTTCATTCATGAAGAGAAAGGGCAAATTCTTCAATGATCTCTTAATGCATTCAGAAGGTAAGGGATGAACATATCAGTCATGTAAACTTCATTGCCCTTCTTACTGCCAATACAATGAATATTAACATTTTCTCCAAAAGACAATGAGCTTTCGAATTAGACCCGAGTAATCTTTCCTTAACAGGTCTGAAAAACTTACTTCCATGTCCAGACAATTTGGTGTCACATGTCTTTCTGCTCAATAGAATTTGAGAGCATTTACTCCAGTCTGATCTATTGTAAAGCTGCATGAATGATTTCATTAAAACCTGAGAGCAGACTGCTACCAGTGTTATAAGCAACCGCAACAGCGGTTCCTTGAATGGAGGGCAAGTCTCTAAACACATCAATCTACAGATGCTAGTCCTTACCTACTCAGTGTTACCCATCACCAGTGTACCTCATTTGAGGTTGGAGATTCTAAAAGACAAAGTTACTAAAAGAAACAGTTCTGAAGAACAGAGAAGATTCAAAATAAACAGAGAACAAAAATCTACAAGAAGAATTTAGGAAAAGTATATCAAAGAGTCTGTTTCTGAGTACTTTTTACGGGAGTTGAGAAGAGATGAAATAAAATAGTGGTCCATTTAAAAGGATCTCCCTCCTCTGTCTAGATAGATGATACAGCATAGTGCCTAATACATTTGTTCACAGTACCCACTTTCTAATTCTTACAGAATGAATATTCTATTATGCACTTAGTTGTGCCATCTATTAGCACTGTTTCATATTGTTATTTAATTAGAAAAGTTATGCAAAAAGGGTTACACGGACCCATGAACAGGAATTAGACATGGACTAAAATTTTGTGGAAAAATGAGTGTTACTAGAGATATTGAAAATATACTTATCCTACTAATATGTAACTGTTCTTATATGAATTGATACGGGAAGGACTACTAAACATGTTTTATTCTATGAAAATTATTAAGTTGCAGGTAAGTCTTCCCAGCTCTTTTTTGGGGGGTGGGGTAGGGGAGTAGAGAAGGAGTCCAGGGCAGTTTTTTTTTATCCCTAAGACAATTTGGTTAATGTCTCTATTGTAAAATTGATTATTCTGGCACTATAATTATTTGAAAACTGTCTATCAACTCTATTAAACCATGAACTCCTTAAAGGTAATGGCAACAACCATATTTTGTATTACCTGCTGGTACATCTTTGCTGAGGGTAAAGTTAGAAAGGGCATAAAACAAACATTGAGCATCATGAAAAACCATCTGGGAAGATGTCAAGCATCATTCTGTTCTTCTTTCATGACAGTCACTGCCTCTCAGCAACAACAGTCAGGTCCTTGTTATGGTGCTTTTTTAAAAATTGTGGTAAAATACACACAAAATTTATCATTTAATCATGTTTCAGTGTGCAATTCGGTGGTATTCAGCACATTCACAATGTTGTGCAACCATCAGCACTATGCATTTCCAGAACCTTTTCATTATCAAATACAAACTCCTTGTTAAGTTTTTAAAGTACACTTCTGATTCTGTTATTCTTCATCACAAAAATCTTTCATTGGGGCCCAATGTCAACGGAATAAAGACCAATTTCCTTAGTTCAACATTCAAAATCCCCCATAACTTGGCCCCACCTAGCTTAATTTCTCATTATTTCTGCATATCAAACTCTGACCAACTAGATGATTTACCATTCCCTAATTATGCTCCTGATACTTACTGTCAACATCTGGAATATCTATCTTCTTCAATGCTACCTGTCCAAATCCTTCTCATCTATCAATGCTTATCTGAAATGTCTTTTCTCCACACAGTTTCCTTATCGTTTTTTTCTGCCTGAAGGAATCTCTCCTTTTAAAGTCCCACACTACCTCACTATATTCTTTTGGCACATTCTACCACACGTTAGTTATCCCTTTACAGCTCATCTCTCCCCCATTGATTGTATCAGGGAAAGCACTAAGAGGCAGCAGAGCATGGTGGGTTGAGAGCGCTCCTGGCCCATTGGTCTATACAATATGGGTTCAAATCACAGCTCTGTTATTTCTAAGTGACCTTGGACAAGTTATTTACCTCTCTGAGCTATAGTTTCTTCATCTATAAATTGGAGATATGAATAAAGTATTTAGGATAGGGTCTCACATATTACATTTTTAAAAAAATTAAATAAACGAACAATGCATCTTTGTATTCATCCCAGAGGTTAGTACAATGTCATATACATAGCAGTGCTAAAGGTTTGGCTGAATGAATAAGCAAGGCTAACCAGATACTGACAAAAACGGTGGTTAAGTCAGGAATTTATCTGTTCCTAGATTGTTCTATCAACCTTTCTTTGGTTTTTCCTTTCTTTAAATTTCTGTTCTAGGCTTCAGAGACAAGGAGAAAGGATCAGTGATAGTGGGTAAGTGAAAGTTTTTGTTTTTGTTTTAAATCATCAAATGAATTTTCTAGTAATTCAGTGGGAAACTAAAATGGGAAAGAGCAAAAATCAGAACCCCCCAGTGCTCTCAGGATACCTTGGTTCTTTTGTTTTTTTGGTGGGGAGATGGAGTCTCTCTCTGTCACCTAGGCTGAAGTGTAGTGGCACGATCACTGCAATCTTCACCTCGTGGGTTCAAGAGATTCTCCCGCCTCAGCCTCTTGAGTAGCTGGGATTACTGGCACACGCCACCAAACCCAGCTAATTTTTGTATTTTTAGTAGAGACGGGGTTTTGCCATGTTGGCCAGGCAGGTCTTGAGCTCCTGACCTCAGGTGATCCACCCACCTCGGCCTCCCCAAGTGCTGGGATTACAGGCATGGGCCACCGTGCCTGGCCAGTTCTTTTCTATCATTATACTTTCCAACCTATATTACTGTCATTATTTATGTGATTGTATCCTCCACTAGATTATAAACCTGGACCAGAAATCATCTATTGGTTCATTTACCAAGTATTTATTTTGTACCTACTTTATGTCAGGCACTGTTCTAAGTACTAGCAGTGTAACAATGAATAAAACAGAATTTCCTGAATCTGGAAACACAGTTGATGCTTATGTTTATGGAATAAATGAATAGGAAGTTCTTACAATATGGGAATCTTCAAAGCTCCCAGGATATAGATTTCTGGTCCTTAGTAGGACCATTATTGAAGAAAGAGTACACTTACATAAGCATATATGCATTTTGTTTGCATTGTTCTCAGTGTTTTAAGGACTGCTAAGATTCCCTGAGGGTTATAGAGCTGTTCAAAGCACCAGAGACTCTTACTGGCTAAAATGGACACATAGGTTTCCTCGCTGTCTTTATGACAAGAGATTCCTATTTAAAACATTGCCTGCACAAGCAAAACCTATCATCCAAACAGTGACACCTGTGAGAGTGAGAACTTCACAATAATTGTGCCAGAACATCAAGTGAAATCCGAGACTGTCCCCACAAACCAGCGTGTACGGACACTCCACTAGACTTCTCATTTCCACTGAGTTTAGAATGTAATTGCTTCTAGCATAGAAGACTCACACCACCCATGTTCGTCTTCATAGAATGCTAAGTTATGCTTCAAGTTAAAAATAAGCTTTTCCCAAAGCAAACCAAATTTTTATTTCCAACCCTGCAGGTAACTAGTGCTTTCTGGGAAGGGGCCTGTTAATGTGCATTGTAGAGCACCCAGAATCCTGACTGAAGCATAATAAATTCTGTTTTCTAATCAACAATTAGAACTGGTTTCTCTCGATTTAAATTTCAGTAGGCTCAAAGTAATTAAGTACCAAACTGTTTTCATACAGATTTCCAAATAGAAACTCAAAGTACAAAATGAAAAATGAAATCCTTTAAAAGCTAAAACATCAGCTCAGAAAAATATATAATCTTTAAAATTATTAAATAATATATTTCCGGCCGGGCACGGTGGCTCACGCTTGTAATCCCAGCACTTTGGGAGGCCAAGGCGGGCGGATCACAAGGTCAGGAGATTGAGACCACGGTGAAACCCTGTCTCTACTAAAAATACAAAAACATTAGCCGGGCGTGGTGGCGGGCACCTGTAGTCCCAGCTACTTGGAGAGGCTGAGGCAGGAGAATGGCGTGAACCTGGGAGGCGGAGCTTGCAGTGAGCCGAGATCGCGCCACTGCACTCCAGCCTGGGTGACAGAGCGAGAGTCCGTCTCAAAAAAAAAAAAAAAAAAAAATATATATATATATATATATTTCCTAGATAGATTAAAAACTATGAAGACGAAAAGGTAAAAGATACAGAGATCATGATAGAAGTTATTGCTCCTTTCACATCTGACTTGTCCTACATCTATTGAACTCTGTAGGCAGATTTATAAAAACGTACAGTCTAGATACTGACTTTTTTTTGTTGCTTCAAGGAGTTATCTAAAAATGCATGGTGTTTCAAAACCCACACTAAATTTTTGGTGAGCACTGATGTAATAATTTTATTACAGTTTCAGTCTCTTTTAGGAAATACATGATTAACTGCATGATACTATACACCGATACTCTTACTTTACATTTGATTACATCAAAATGCACACAGAACTCAAATTTTCTAAAATTATATTAACTATTATATTAGGTTTAAAAGCGCCTGCTGGTTTAAAATGTTTGTCTATTAAAACTTGAATATGTGATATATATTCCAACTTTTCTAATCTTAGAAAAAGTATAATGATGTGGTACTTTACGTACAGTGGATAATTACTTAGGATTATTTATTTTCCCTCACAATTTAAGTAATATAAATATATATTTTTGACTCAATGTACTGACCCATTCAACTAAGTATTAAAGAACCCATTAGATGTATAACAATATACTAAGAACTTGCCTAAAACAACAGAACTTCATACAGACCTCAAAAATGGTTTCTTAAAAGCATAATTCTAGGATCACTTATTTAAAATTCAAAATATTATCTACTGTGAAATCTGTAGACACAATAATCCTCCAAATTAAAAAACATCTAAAACCATTTGTAAGGTGCGTGCCATATTTCGGAGATACTACAGAGGGAGCTGCTGACATAGATAATATAGTATGCTGAATTCATATAGTAACTTGAGGTCCTATTAACCTTTAATATTTTTATGTTTTAGGTAATAGGTTTTTTATTTTTCAAGGAGAAAAAAAGAGGAAACTGAGGAATTTTTTTTTTTTTTGCTTTGGCTACAACAAATTTGTTTGTATCAAAAACACAGCACACGTGGCCAGGCACAGTGGCTCATGCCTGTAATCCCAGCACTTGTGGAGGCCAACAAGGCAGCAGATCACCTGTGGTCAGGATTTCAAGACCAGCGTGGTCAACATGGTGAAACCTTGTCTGTACTAAAAATACAAAATTAGCCAGGCATGGTGGCGTGCACCTGCAATCCCAGCTACTTGGGAGGCTGAGGCATGGGAATCTCTTGAACCTAGGAGGTGGAGGTTGCAGTAAGCCGAGATTATGCCATTGCATTCCAGCCTGGGCAAAAAAGAGTGAAATTCCATCTCAAAACACAACGAAACAAAGGACATGGAAAACTTCCCATTTAGGACACTAAAAGAATTGGCAGTGAAGGCACAGCATATATGTAACTAAGGTATTTCTTACATTTTCATTTAATAGTTGTTCTATAACACAACTTTTCAGTATCTTGTACTCCAAGCTAAATCATTCCTTCCTAAAAAGTCTTTATAATCCTGTGGCTGCTATAGGTATGATTCCTTTTTATGTTAAAAGGATTCAGTTTTTTCCAATTGACACCACTACCAGAAAATGCCTACCTTTTTTCTATGCATGCTTCTACATATAGCTAAGAATTATAAGGCAGAAAACAGAAAACAGAAGACTACTGAAGTTTAAGTTTGAAAGATTTGTTTTTTCCATCTGTAGTCAGCTAATTACTGTGAGAGTAATGTGTCAATTTTTTAACCTGAAGGTAAAAAATTAAGTGATATGATAGGATGAAATAAAATAAAACATTTAAGTAAATGGTATACCAGACGGTTCCATGAATATTTTATGACAAAGGCTCTTTACTTAAACATCTGTGAACAATTTTGAGGAGGAAAATTTCAAAGAAACATTCTAACTGATGAAATGGGTTGAAATTTGCTACCAATAGCTACTAACCTATATCACTCATGGTTTTAAACCATAACTATGCTAACTTTCCCTCTGTTTTGTAAGTATTTGAAATAATGATGAATCAAAGATCTCCTAGACTCAATTAAATTATGGCCAATAATAATAAGTGACTGAGAACTCTTATCTTACAGAAGCACATACAGTTTTCAAACCAAGTACCAAAATTAATGCCTGATATAAACAATATGTGCCTGAACTATAAGGTAGAAAATGGATATAATGAATTAACTAAGTGTTCAAGAAAACCTAAATATATTTGGCATTTATTCAATATATCCATATTCACTAATTATCTTACATGGAAACATTCTTTCCTCACATATGGCCTATGTGCAGTAAAGGGTTAACTCAGCAGACCTGGGCTGTCCAAACCCTGCACATTCCAAAAGTCTTCAAGACTGGCCCCTGACTTCTAGGAAATAACCTTTGGGCCACTGCAATATCCATCTGACAATAGTATCTTAGTATACCTGGGGCTTTGGGCATGCCAGATAGTTTATGCTAACAATATGATATATGGTGAATACCTGTCTTTGCCTGGGGCCTTGGGCTACACTCTATTAGTTTGACCTCTGGAGGGGAAGGGAAAAAGGAGGGCTGGAGACTCAGCAGCTAAGGTCACTCACATGGGTGCTCCATGCCTATGTGACTGACCCACAATAAAAAACCTTGAACACCAAGGGAATAACAGCTTTTCTGGGTCCTGTGAGTTCTTCTAGCGAATCACTGAGCCTGAGGGTGGTCTTGGGAACCCCCAACACAAGCTAAAATATAGCAAAATTCATACTTAATAAGGGAAATTTCTTCTAATTTTAAGGTTTGGTTTAAGCAACTTCATTTCCAAAGAGACAGAAACAGCACTACACACTGATGGGAATGCTTTCTACTATATGGATTTCCTTCCCACCAACTAAAAAGAATAAAGAGGGGTAGCTCCCGGCCAGGTATAAGAAGGTATTTCTGAATGAAACAAGTGGTGATCCATTCCCACCAGCTCTCTTCTTTTCTCCAATGAGGGCCCAGATAATCTTCAGGAAGTCTATGAAATGGAATCATTAATGCTTTCTCCTCAGTTGCTACTGCTGACCTACAGTTGAGGAGAAAAGAACTTCCTCAATCCTTCTACCCTTAGGTTAATTTTGTACTTTTAAAATAAGGGTTTGTCAGAACCATCTGGCCAGGCTCAAGGTTTCAGCTATACAAAGACATTCTTGTCAGCCAGGAACCAGTCAAGGGACAGTCTTTTCTTTGGAATGTGCAGAGCTGGGGCACCCCAAGTCCACTAACTCTTCACCGCACAAAAGGATTAACTCCATAAAGGATTTGTGGATTAAAATATCACCAAAGATTACAGTTTCCCCTCAGTATCCAAGGGGGATTGGTTCCAGGATCCCTGGAGGATACCAAAATCTATGGATGCTCAAGTCCCTTATATAAAATGGTGTGGTATTTGCATATAGCCTGTATCCAATCCTCCGTATGTTTTAAATCATTTCTAAATTACTTATAATGTCTAATAAAATACAAATACTATGTAAATAGTCATTATATTGCTTTTTAATTTGTATCACTTTTTTTTGGCGGGAGGGCGAGGTCTCACTCTGTTGCCCAGGCTATAGTGCAGTGGTGTGATCACAGCTCACTACAGCCTCGACCTCCCGGGCTCAGCTGATCCTTCTGCCTCAGCCTCTTGAGTAGCTGGGACTACAGGCATGTGCCACTACACCCAGCTAATTTTTTTTGTATTTTTGGTAGACAAGGCCTTGCTATGTTTCCCAGGCTGGTCTCCAACTCCTGGGCTCAAGCGATCTGCCCACCCTGCCTCAGCCTCCCAAAGTGCTGGGATTACAGGTGTGAGTCACTGTGCTCAGCTATACTTTTTATTGTTTTTGTTTTGTTTTTTTCAAATATTTTCCATCCATGGATGCAGTTTCACATCTATGGAGGGCTGACTGACATTCAAGAGCTTTTGGTTTAAAAGATCAAAATATCCCAGCAGTGTTGATCAGTGACATTCTATTACCATATAAGGTTTCCCAAATCCTTAGCCAGCTTAGTTCTCTTGGGAAGCTCCTCATTGTTCCTATTTTCTAGGAAGTTATCAAAGATAACAATCTCATATGGAATTACCAACCCCCTGTGTAAGAATGAGATTTTCATTACCTCACTGGTGAATCAGAAAAAGTATCTCACTATTACATTGGTTTCCATTCTGAGTCATAGGCCTAAAGTATTAATAAAAAAGCCTAGAGTTTGAATAAACTGCACTATCCTGAGCTTACCAAAATCAGTGACTTAGGATTTCCTGCCTTTTATTTAAAGGTTTACCAAGTTCAATGCAGAATGGAAACTGGTGACACTTTGCCCAGGAATGTCAGGGAGGTTAACTTATGTCTCAATTTTTTTCATGCACAGTCCCAGGAGCTATTACCATGCATTATTTTATTATTACCATGGAGCTATCACCAGGCATTATTTTACCATTATTTTATAGTTCATTATTATTCACAGTGTCTAACATACCATTTTTAAACATCAACAGTAGTCACAGGAGAACGTTAAGGGCTCTATCCTGAGAATCACATAGGTAAGGGCTGAAAGCAAGACTACATAGTCAGAATACCTGGAACCAAATCTCCATCCCCTCACTTACTAGCTCTGTGATCTTGGTCAATTTTCTTACCTTTTGTGCCTCAATTTCCTCTTCTGTAACATGGGAATAATCACAATACCTTCCCCAGAGAATATTTGTAGGATTAAATAAACATATGTGTAAAGAGCTTAGAATTGTGCCTGGCATCCGATAAAAACTATATAAGTAATGGCTATTATGTCAATATCACCACTACCACCACCATCATTCTAAGCAACATAAGACAACTTAACTTACATTAATTCTACAATTTTTATCTTACCCCAAGTGTTATAATAAAGGGCAGTATTACTCTCTTAACCTACAGGCAGCTGTTGTATAGTGGTAAAAGCACTTTCCTGGGTTCTACTACAACACAGCTGCCTCACTGGTTTCATCTGCAAAATGGGGATGGTAATAATCTATCTCATAAAGCTGTGTGGGGATTAAATATCTGTTCAGTTGTTCTGTTCTGTGGCATCACCACACAGGATACGTTGATAATACTGAGCTCTGCCAGACACTTAGGATTTCAAAATTACCTGGTTCCAGGTACTCAATCACTTCTGCAAGGATGAGATTTAAAATACTTGAAGGCATGAACCCCAAAAGGTGCTAGAAGAACAAATTAATTTTAAAAACTGTCCCCTTCTTTCACATTCCCTGGTTAGGATACATTTCTTCAAAATAGTCAATGTGTGGAGGTTGGAGTATGTCAAGGGCAGAGAGTACCTGAGAAAAGGAAAAAAAAAGTCAAGTTTAGAGAACTAAAAAGGAAACAAAATTCAACATAAATGCAAGTAAATACTAACAACTCTTTAATGATTTAAAGCTTAGTTACAATTGCCCACTGAAAATTAAATTCATCTGTCAAGAAATACAGTCCTAAACATTAAGATGGATTCGTACACTTACTATCCAAAAGACTTACAAAATGAGAGAGGCAATTGGGTTACACCACACGCTACCAAAATCCCTGCACAGGAGAGAGTTTTTTAAATAAATGCCCTATGTTAAACAATCAATGTTACTCTAAGAGTGTGAGAAGCCACACCTATCATTCATTCCTTTATTCCTCTGTTCAACAAATTTTTACTATGTGCATTCTACCTGGCAAGCACTAAGCTTTTAGGTTATCCCGTTGAACAAAATAGGCATCATCCCTGCTCTCATGACTACAGAAGAGGTAAGCACTAAACAAACAGTTACAGATATGCAATTACAACATCTATTACTATGGAGGAAAAATGTAAAGAAGGGTAGAGAGAAAAAGCTTCCCTGAAGTAACACTACTTTAGAATTTGAAGGCTGAGTAGCAGTTGGTTGATTGATGGGCAGGCAGTGTAAAAACACTGAGGCAGATTCTAGAAACAGAAAAGTCAGTGCTTACGGAATATAGAGGGTAGGAAGAAAATAGACTAACATAAAGTAGAAGAGGAAGATATGAAATACACTACACAAAATCTCTTTAAATCATACTAAGCATTTTCGATTTTATTCCAACATTCTTGTAAGAAAAGAAGTCACTAGGGTGAGGAAAAAAGACTTTACGACGCAATTCCTTTATAAAAGCAGCATAGTACCCGTGTAACTTCTGCCACCAAAACATAACAAACAAATCCCCTCTCAGCTGTCTTGCTAAGCTAATGAGAAATACCAAGCTCAAAGGACATGGAAGAAACTACTTAACAGGAAATAAATTGTGTGGTACTAGTTCAAACTTTATGATCTGTAGCTTAAGTTTTTTTTTTTTTTTTTTTTTTTTTTTTTTTTTTTTTTTTACTACAGAGAACTTCAAACATATAAAAGTGGGCAGAATAGTATACAGAATACCCATGTAATCAATACCTGGCCTCAGTTATTCACACACATGAACATTCTTATTTCATCTCTACCCTTTACTCTCCCTATATAATTCTCAAGCATATATCAAACTTATTTCAGCCATAATCAGTATCTCTAATGAAAAAAAAAAGGTTAAAAATTGCAATGATCAAATCTAAAATGTAAATGTTTAAAAATATCATCAAATATCCAGGTCTCAAATTTTCTATTTTCTCATATTAAAAAAAAAGTTTGTTAGTCTAAATCAGGAGCTAAATAAGATTTACATAGTATGACTGATAATCTAAAGGTTTCTCCACCATCTCTTTTTCATTTCCTCTTGCAATTTATGTGTAGAAGAAACCCGGTTCATTTTAAATGTTATTCTTGTTTTGGTCAAGCATTTCTCACTATAAATTTTAAGTAAAAATTTATTTTATGCATTAAAGCCTTCTGTAATGAAAAATTCTTCACTCACTTTAAAGCCAGTTAGAGGCTTTTAAATAGTTTAGATGTTTTTATAAGGAATATCTATCTTTCCTTTTGAATTAAAATGTTTATATTTAGAATTTTGGTATAAACAGAAAATAAGAGATTTTCCAGTTTCTTTGAAGAGTAATTTTTTTCATATGACAGATACATTATTTCATTTCTATATATTTTTTAAACCTATAATTAGCCAGCTATATTTTTTAAACCAATAAATTCACATAAATTTCTCATTATGTGCCAGAACAATTTTTAACACGAATATTTGACAACTGAGGAAGGCAGTTAGAAATTAGTGTTTTACTTGACATCTTTCGGACTCTAAACTCTGTATCTGAGCAACACACATCCTGTCTAAGGCGGAAACAGAATGCAATGAGTGACAGTGTCCATTATACAAAGCTATTTTACACTTCAAATCTATCTGCTATAATCAGAGGTTATCTAGAAGAAAGTGACAACCATACATTTTAAACCTTGATAGAGAAGAATGAGGCTTTCTTACTCCATATTTGATGAGGCTTTTTCTAAAAAAGCCATATAAAACAGGGATAGACATTTGCACTACAGCATTTAGCTGTGATTGTTAGTTCAAAAGGTACACTATTTTAAACTATGCCCGGAATTTTTTTAAAGGCTGTTGTTTTATCCTCCTGCTCTTTCTACTCCAAAATGTTTATCAGAGGATGGCATTCTACAGTGCTTCTAGGTGGTAAAAACAGTATTTAGACCAGTAGAAATGATCTAGGAATCTCAAAAGCAATGTAAATGAGTAAGTGAGAAGGTATAGTGGCAGAGTTTGAAACTCCAGACTTCATGCCTGACACCCCATTTAAATAGCTGGAGATTCTCTATAAGCCCAACTATTATTTGAGGGAATAAAGTACGTGAGATTAGCCTTAAGATATAAATACGTGCTTGTAAAGACTTTGGCTTGTAAAGAGTTGAAGTATCCTCAAATACCACACTCTTCAAAGGATTTCAAATACAAAAAAAAAGCAAGCAGACTTGTCTAATTAAAAAATGAATTAAAGTTATGTCTTTAAATGATAGTCATTACCAAACACATTTCTTAACAGTGTCTCTGCACATTTAACAAATCTTTTAAGAAACACAAAAGCTCATTATGTTAGCTGCTTTTTAGGATTTTAACCTCCATGATGTTAGAAGATTCACTATAAACTGGTTACATAAGAAAATAGCTTAGTCTCAGTCAGCCCTTTATCAATAAAATAATTAATTCCTGTGAATAATCTCAATCCTAACTATAAAGACAAGAAATTTATCTGTTCACTCACAGAATCAACATTTATCGAGTTTCTACTCTGCCAAGGACTCAAAGACAAGAATAAGACACCTATAAGGAACACAGTTAAATCCCATTTAGCAAAGGAGCTACTCTTTTCCCACTCTCTCCCCACAATAGATTCTAACGTCTTTACGGCAGAGACTATATCATTACTATTATTTTCTTTTATAGAGTTGTAGCATAAGGTATACAAATCCTGAGTATAACTTGATCCATTTTCATATGCACACATATTTCTATGTAAATACCACCCAGGTTAAGAAATTAAGACATTTTAGCCCCTTTGCTTTTTTTTTTGAGACGGGAACCTTGCTCTGTCTCCCAGGCTGGACGGCAGTGGCACGACTTCGGCTCACTGCAACCTCTGCCTCCTGGATTCAAGCGATTCTCCTGTCTCAGCCTCCCAAGTAGCTGGGACTATGGGCATGCGCCACCATGCCCGGCTAACTTTTGTATTTTTAGTAGAGACAGGGTTTCACCATGTTGGCCAGGCTGGTATCGAACTCCTGACCTCGTGATCCACCCACCTTGGCCTCCCAAGGTGCTGGGATTACAGGCATGAGGCACTGCACCCAGCCCATTTACCCTTTTAGCAGTCAAAACCCATCCTGGCACTGTTTTTACTTCTGTCACCAAAGATTCATTTTGTGTGTTCTTGAACTTTACACAAACTGCATAATAGAGAGTGAAGTCTTTTGTGTATCGATTCTTTCATTTACTGTTATGCCTGTGAGATTCATTCATATTCCTATGTGAAACAGTGGTTAATCCTTTTTGGTGATGTGTACTGTGCTATTATTCAACTGGACTATATCACAAAGTACTTATCCAGAGTGCTGTTGGCAGACATTTATATTGTTTCCAATTGCTAGCTATTATGTATAATGCTGCTATGAACATTCTTGTACACTCTTTTGGTAAATATATGCATTCATTTCTCTTGAGTGTATACTAAATAGAATTGCTGGGTCATTGGGTAGGTGTATATTTAGCTTTAGTACAAATTGCCAGTTTTCTGAAGTAGTTTTACAAATTTATGCTCTCACTAGCAATGGATTAGAGTTTCAGTTGATCTGTGTCCTTGCCAACAGTTGGTATTGTCAGTCTTTTTAATTTCAGCCCGTCTGTTGGGTACATAGTGTTAACTCAATGTCGTTTTAATTTACGTTTCTCTGATGAATAATGACTTTGAACACTTTGATATGTTATCATCTTTTGTGAAATTTTTCATTAAGTCTTTGGGCAAAACGTCTTCATTTATAGAAGCTCTTTACATATGATATTTAGATATATAATTCAGTCTGAAAAATATCAAGTAAAACATTTATTTCTAATTATCTTCCTCAAACACTGAATATTTATTTTAAAAATTGTTCTAGCCCATAATATTTTATGGAAACAAGTATTTTATTGGATATATGTCCGAGGTCTGTCTTTTCATTCTCTTGATTGAACATTTAGTTCTTAACATTAATGTTAATAGAAATTAACATTAATAGTATCCAATTAAACAATTTTTTATGGCTGTTTTATCTGTCCAGTTAGGACATCTTTGCTTATCTCAGTCATGAAGACATTTGCCTATGTTTTATTCTAGGAGTTTTATTATTTTACCTTTCCCATTTAAGTCTATGATCCATTTTGAATTAATTTATGTATACGATGTATGGCTAAGGTTAATTTTTTAAATATGGATATCTCATGGACTCAGAACTGTTTATTGAAATGGTCATCCATTCCCCACTGGATGATAGTGGCACCTCTCTTGCAAATCAGGTGAACATGTATGTAGTATGCCAGTTTACAAACTTTCTATTCTGTTCCATTAATCTGTCTGTCTATCCCTGTTCTGGCTCCGTATCTTGTGCTTTATACCTTCTGTTGCTCCTGGGATTCAGTCTCAATATTGGACAACAGTCTCAATACTTGGTAGTATGAATTTCTAACTTTATTTAACTTCTTTAAGATTGGGCTATTTTATATCTTTTGCATTTCCATAAGTTTTAGGATGTTTGTGAATTTCTATACAAATATAGACATAAAACCCTGCTGGGACTGTGACTAAGATTACACTGAAATGTATAGCTCTACTTGCAAAGAAAAGACCTATCAATCACATTGAGTCTTCCAATCCATGAACATGGGAGACTGTATTATTTTAAATGTGGCAGTAATCTGCCCAGAACTATAAACTTTAGGCACACAGCAAACAAAACCAAATTCCTTGAAAAGTAACCTACCTCTACAGCATCCTTTGCTTTTTCCAACTCCTTAGTGGCACAACAGTTAGTATTAGTTAGCACTTAGTATTACTAATGTCTGAACAGCATGTCTGTATTAAAAGATAGGCCATATCTGTTTTTCCCATATTGTATGATTCTGTAACCTATTTATGAACCCAAAGGGGTGTTGTATGAGTTAGGTCAGACTACACAAAAGAAAATGAATGAAGCTTCTTTGTCTCATTCTAGCCCTCTCTGGAGCCCTCCAGAGCTAGGACAAGAAAAAGTAACCCCGAGAGAGATCACAGAAGTTATCACTCCAGGCCCTTAGATTTCTTTTTTTCTGTCACTTTCATTCACTCACTTACTCTTCAAATAGAATCGCTGCCTACTGTGTACTTAGTGTTATTGTCCAAAGACAAGAAAAATGTCCAAGACTTGTGTTACAAGGGCTCTTGGCAGGAATCAATATACCCTAAGGGGGCTCTAAATGGGCTTTAGAGGACAAATGAAAGCCTAAAATGACATTAAAATTGTATATATGTGCATTTTTCTGAGAGGATTCATAGCTTTCATCTCAAAGATCCAAAAAACCTAAATCACCACTTTCCCTGCTGGTCATATGACAACTATGCATGTATATACATACAAGCACAAATGCATAGGTGGGTAGAGAGAAGATTCTGCCAGATTTTACAAATGCTCAGATAGATACTAGTATTAAGCCTAAACACCAATTTTTAGAAAGCTAAACCCATTTCTGTTTCCCCAAGTTACTTCATCAAGGTGAATGTGTTCTTTAAGATGGTGAAGTAGGTACTCAGATGTGTGTGTGTATGTGTGTAAAAATTCAGTCAGATCACCTGAAATCAATGAATTTGATACAGTGACTTTGAAGGTTCCTTTCAAAAGAAAATCCAAAGCCTCCCAGGCTTTGTTACTATTCTTTGACACATAAAAAGCCATCCAAATTAAAATCCAACCTTCCTACAATGACCAAGATCTTTCTAAATGCCATTTTTATCATGACATTCCTTTCTTCTTCAATCAAATCTTGTTCTCAAAAGGCTCATATTAAGATTCTCCTTCTCTGTGTTTGATGCATCTTTGAGTTTCTAAGTCCACAACAATTTTTCTCTTTTCTTAATATTATGGTACTCGCCTGCCACCTGAGAAGCTTTAAAAAATCAGATGCCTGGGCCTCAACTCCAGAGATTACAATTTAGTAGGTGCAAGGTAAGACCCATGAATCTGTGTTTTAAGGTCCCCCTCTTCAGGGAATCTTTGAATACATTTCCAGGTTTTGGTTGTCCAGCTCTTTGCTATGCACACAGCTGTCCTGGCTTAATGTTTAACCATGCAGGCAACCCTCCCACAGTACTTTTATCATAGTAGTTATCACATTATGAAAATCATTTCAACTATTTGAAGGTAAAGACACCAGGAGCTAATATAGTTTAGGCATACAGGATGTGCATAATAAAAGTTTACTGAATTAATGAATATGGGCTCTACAGCAAGACAGATTTACAGTCCAATCTGTGCCACCTTAACCTTGGGCAAGTTACGTAACTCCAAGCCTTTGGTTCCTCCTCCACAAAGTAAGGTTAACAAGCCCTATCTGACAAGATTTTTAAGGAGTAAATTAATTAATCTATGTAAAGTATCTAGCATATCTCTTGACACAGAGCAATATTAAACATACCCCTTCAAAAAGGAAGTGTTTTAAGCCTTTATTGTATCCTCCACGTGACCTAGCACTGCACTCCTTACACAGGACACAATAAATAAATATTTGCTGCCTTAACTAGATCAAATACCAGTTGCCTCTTAGACTGGCATTCCACACATAGTAGTTATGCTGGCCCTGAGATCCTTTTGGAAATAGATTTCAGAGATAGCAGATATCTATTATATATAAAATAGTGGTGCTGTGCCATCTTCAACTGTGTGCCTCACTTTTAAACACTTTCACAGATGTCACAGGCACTCTTCTATGACAGAGCTCAGCAGCTCCAAATAGTGGTTGTGTGTTGAGCAGATTTATATGCATTAAAAAAATTTAATTTCTGCAACAATCATATACAGTTATTTCTGCTTTTAACCATGCCTGCTTCAAAAATGAAAAAAACTTAAAGCTTGGAGAAGTTAAGGTCCAAGACACAACAGTAAAAAATAGTAGAACCAAAATTCAAACCTAGTTCTGACTTTAAAGCACAGCTCTTAGAAACTATATTAGAATTGCTTGTATGTTTTAATTGGTGTCATTTTCACAAATTCAGTTTATTTTTCTTACACTACTCCCTTTGACACTGTCTTTGTAACTTAATTAGTTATTAGGAATGAGTCATGAGCAAAAATACCAACTAGACAAACAGCAGCTTATTATACCACCCCTCCTTTATAGAAGAGGCCAAGATTGGTCTGAATATAGTAAGCCATTGACATCATTAGTAAGCAAATTTCTTTTTTGTCTTTTTTTTTTTTGAGATGGTATCTCGCTCTGTGCCCAGGCTGGAGTGCAGTGTCGTGATCTTGGCTCACTGCAACCTCTGCCTCCCAGGCTCAAGTGATCCTCCCACCTCAGCCTCCTGAGTAGCTGAGACTATAGGCATGTGCCACCAAACCCAGCTAATTTTTTATTTTTTGTAGAGACGGGGTTTTGCAACGTTGCCCAGGCTGGTCTTGAACTCCTGGACTCAAATGATCCAGCTGCCTTGGCCTCCCAAAGTGCTGAGATTACAAGCATGAGCTACTGCACCCGGCCCCGAGTAAGCAAATTTCTGATGCCACCCTTAAATATTTTTTCATCATGGATACCTTTACTTGAGTCTCTGACAATGAAAGAAGGTCTGCACTCTTTGATGCTGAGGTGACACACTAAGGCAAGGTCAAGAAATAACTAAGAAAGAACTAGACATTATTCTAAATTATTTCTAAAATCTGAGGAACTGGTAGTAAAATAGTAACTCAAGTGGTATTTTGTTTTGTGTGTGTGGTTTTTTTTTAGAGATGGAGTCCTGCTCTGCACCCAGACTGAAGTGCAGTAGTTGATCATAACTCACTGCAACCTTGAACTCCTGGCTCAAGTGATCTTCCCACCTCCGCCTCCCAAATAGCTGAGACTACGGATGTGTGCCATCGCACCCAGCTAATTTAAAAAACTTTCTTCTTTAGAGATGAGGTCTTGTTATGTTGTCCAGGCTGGTCTTGAACTCCTGGACTCAAGTGATCCTACCACCTCAGCCTTCTGAGTAACTAGGATTACAGATGCAGCCATTGTCCCTGGCTTCAAGTGGTATTTTGAAATGTATTAAAACAAGCACATTGCTAGGCAGTTCCAATTGACTAAAACACAGCAATACCCTTAAAAAAAAATTAAGGCAAGAGAATTTCAAGAGGAATAACCAATAAAATGAAATACGTCAAACCAAGGAGCTTCGAGTAAACCATATGGTAAGTTTAGTACTCCCAGTTTTAACAAATACCTCAAACTTTTGCAAAATTTGCTTCTTAAAGTGAGACCAAACCTTTGGCCAAAGTTCTCAAGTTTTTTGTGCAAATAAGCACTCAGACTCACGAGAAATCATAATTTTTTTTCTGATAAGTTTTTATTATGGCGATTAAAATAGCATAGGTTGAGTATTATATAAAGAATTTGAGGCAGTTTCTCTTTTCACATGAAAATGAAAACATATTCTAATGCTGGCAACCTCCAGGTAAATTTTACATGTATCAAATTTTTAACTCGGGATTAGTTGAAGGGAAGTTCTGTCAAAACATGAGTCTATTTGTCTATAAGTCTTCACATCTCTAAACACAGCCATAAATAAGCTAGCCTATGTTACCTTAAGGGATGTACTGTTTTTATAGGAGAAACTGTTTCCCACATCTCTAACTTAATCTCTGATTTAAAATATTAAGAGATAAAGATAAAGCACTTAAAATCAAGGGTCAATTATTTCCACTTAAATCACTCACTACATAAATCACTACACTCTATTTTTGTGTTGAATATTAGTATTATTCCTCGGCTAAATATCAATATTTGCTTTGCATCAATATTTACCTGTCAGTCAATCAATCTTAGAATTCACTTGAATTCACTTACACTTGCTCATTGTTCAGTCACAAAAAGGGTCTAATTTGTCTCAGGTTTCCAAGCCCCTCAATAAAAACCTTGGTTGTGGTTTCTATTAATAACCTATTTCCCTACAAATATATGCTTCTTTTCTGTGGGCTTTAACATATTTAATAGCTTGTATTCTTAGAATTAAAAAAGACATTCAGATTGACAAATGAGAGTGCACACCGCATTTCAGAAGCCAATGTGAAACTCAATAGGTTCGTTTCCTGATTTGGAGTTTAGGGCTTGTGCATGTCATACAATTCATAGTGTAATTTTCAAACCTTCAAATAAAATGCTGATAAAATGGACACCCCAGGTGACTCTAATATGCTAAGGTTGAAAACCACTAATCTCAATAGTGAAAATTTAAGACAGTCATAGAGAGACATAAAGAGTACATATAAAAGGAAAGCAAAGCACTGTGAGACTACAGCTTAGAAAATTGTGTGTGTGTGTGCATCTCTTTCAATAAGAATGTACGAATTGAAAGCCTATCAATAGGTATTCTCCTATAACCTCACTGGTGCGCTTATTTCTTTTCACATTTTGGCATAAAACTGTAACCAATTTCCAAATTTTACTTATAGGTGCCCTTTTAAACTTTCATTTGCTCTTTATTAATTCAATGCAGGAGGCTTAGGAAATAGTTTCCCCCAAATACCAATTTCACTTACATTATCATGCTTAAAAAAACACAACATCTTCAATTCCCGGAAGACCCTTTTGCAAGAGACCAGATTCTGGAAGACGTTGGGCATCTTTTTGAGCGCTACTCTCTTTCCATCTCTTGGATCTGTTACTGACCTAAAGAAGCAATATTTGAGGAAGGGAAAAAAAAGAGAAATCAGTTTCACACCTTGTTTTCCAATGTTTCAGATCATGACAATATCTTTATCTTAAAACACTCAACATTAAGTCCATTTAAAGAAGCTTAAGGTGTCAGTGAGAAAGCTAAAAGAGTACACACCTATAATTAAAGAGACTGTTTGGTCACCCAACTCATCTGCCATGCTTTAAAAAAAAAAATCCCTGTCTAAATTTCTATAAACACTTACTCTTTCTGAGAGGTCACTTTATACATCTGAGGTAGGAGAGGTATTAGTGGTAAAGCCATTTTAAAGATGGGAAAAAACAAACATACAGAAGCAGCATAGATCATTAATTTGATAAAAGTCAAATTAGTTTTATGCTTTATTTTGAGAACTACATTTGAGAGGGAAGACATGTTCAAACACAATTTAGATATTTAGATTTTTATGTATATGAACATCTTTTAGTAATATGGACTTCAATATAAGCAGCAGTTGAACAATGTCCCCTCCTTAGAAGTCTGGGTGCCAGCTTAGGGATCCCTCTAGCTCCCAAGTAATGATAACGTCATCCCTTTTATTTCCCAGCTCTTAGTGTGGTAGTTGCTTCTTGCAGTTACTATCTTTTTAATAACTGTGTCCCCCCACTCCCTTTTTTTCTCTTTTAGCCTTCTACCACCTATATAACCAATTTCCTGTATTATATTTCCCTATGTTTGAAATAGGAGTGTGGTTTCTGGTTTTCCTGACTGAACCCAGTTGATACATATTAACTAAATAGTTAAAAGAATGTCAGGCCAGGCTCAGTGGCTCACGCCTGTAATCCCAGCACTTTTTGGGAGGCCGAGGTGAGTGGATCACCTGAGGCCAGGAGTTTGAGACCAGCCTGGCCAACATGGTGAAACCCCGTCTCTACCAAAAATATAAAACTTAGCCAGGCGTGGTGGTGCATGCCTGTAATCCCAGCTACTTGGGAGGCTAAGGCACAAGAATCGCTTGAACCTGGAGGCGGAGGTTGCAGTTAGCCAAGATTTCTTGACTGCATTCCAGCCTGGGCAACAGAATGAGA
This sequence comes from Nomascus leucogenys, assembly GCF_006542625.1. Taxonomy (NCBI): domain Eukaryota; kingdom Metazoa; phylum Chordata; class Mammalia; order Primates; family Hylobatidae; genus Nomascus; species Nomascus leucogenys. Next base: position 38,412,502 of record NC_044399.1, read on the forward strand.
CTCTGTCTCAAAAAAAAAAAAAAAAGGAAAGAAAGAGAAAAGAAATACCAATAAATTGAGTATACATGGCCAACTGGTCATTTGGCAAACTGACTTTCCATGAATTAACCTAGAGCTTTTTTTTTTTTCCTTCTACCTATCATACTAAGATTGATTGTTCTGGTAGAATTTATTTCTGTCCAATTTATTTAGCTAGATTTCTGCCTAACATTCTCAGCTATTATCGTTCAACCCCTGTTCTGATCATCCAATGCTCTGAGCATTTATTCCTCCTAAATTTGTGTCATTTTAAAATTTGAAGCTGGGCTCAGTGGCTCATGCCTCTGTCCCCAGCACTTTGGGAGGCTGAGGCAGGAGGAATGCCTGAGACCAGGAGTTTGAGACCAGCCTGGGCAATACAGCAAGACTCTGCCTGTATTCAAAAAAACGAAAAAAGAATTGATCCATGTGACATTAATGTCTCTTTCTAAGTTATTAATTAAAGTTTAGAACAGGACTGAGAATAGATCTCTGCAACAGATAAAATACTAGAAATCATCCACGAGACTGACATTCAATCATTAATCTTGAGTATGGATATTCAATCACTCATTCAGTGAACTACAATCACTCAGGAAATCAGACACTCATCAAATTGCTTTCCTGAAAATAAAAACTCCTATTATCTACATATCTGTCTAAAAACCATATCAAACTTCTTTATGAATTCATTTTAGTGATCACTACTTCCTTTTCTAAGTGCTCATGAAACTCTGAAATGATGTATTCTAGTATTTTTTTTTCCTTAACTTGGTGCTATCTCTACTGACTATTCTAGTATTTTTTAACAACACGATGACTTCACTTTCTTCCACTGGCCAAAATTTTCATAGAACAAGTATTATCTATTATTATTATTCTTTAGAGACAGGATCTCACTGTCACGCAGGCTGGAGTGCGGTGGCACAATTATAGCTCACTGCAGCTTGGAACTCTTGGGCTCAAGCAGTCTTCCTGCCTCAGCCTTCTGGGACTACAGGCACTTGTGAGTTTTCAATAGCTTCATATGTAACTCAAGTAGGCCAGGAGACCTAACATTCATGACTGTTGCTTAAAAAATATCAACCCAGGCAGGGCGCAGTGGCTCACACCTGTTAATCCCAGCACTTTGGGAGGCTGAGACAGGAGGATCACTTGAGGCCAGGAGTTTGAGACCAGCCTAGGCAACAGTGAGACCCTGTCTGTATTTTACACACACACACACACACACACACACACACACACACACACACACCCCAAGCCAAATCTGCAATACTGATTAAAATCCACATAAACTAGAAAATAGGAGGGGATATTGATATATTGCTGTATTCAGACTATTAGTTAGAAGTACTTTTTTTTCTGTTTAAATATACTACTTCGGTATCTAGCTACTAGAAGAGAAAAATGTCAATGAAATACGAAAAAGGGAAAACTTCATATCACACATTGTATTCAACTGTCACGTCTCTTTGGTCTTCTCTAATCTAGACATTATTTGGCATGTCTTTCATGACTGCCATTTGTGAACTATACAGACCAGGCCAGTTACTTTGAAGACCAGCCCTTAATTTGGGTTTGGTGTTTTCTCATAACTAGATTCAGATTATTCATTTTTGACAGAAACAACAAAGAACTGATGCCTTCTCAGTGCATCATCTCAGGAGGCATATAATGTCAATATGTCCCATTACTGTTGATAACTTTAACCATTTGAATGAGGTGTCTGCCAGGTATCTCCACTATAAAGTTACTATTTTTTTCCCTTTGTAACTGTATAAATATCCAATTCCTCACTGAACTTTGATCCATTAACTTTAGTTTCCACTCATGATTTTTGCCTGAATCAATTATTACGATGGTTGCCAAATGACAATTTAATAATTTTAATATCTTTAACAGTTAGCCGGGCACAATAAATATTAGTTTTTAAACATGAGATAAATTGATTTAACACAATGCCCTTTCCAAAGGCCTCATACAATACTTCTTCCTAATTTCTGACTACTACTTACTGGTTACCCTATTATAGTGAGAAAACCCACTAAAGGAGATAAACCCACTCCTGAAAATACTTGACAGAGGCTCAAGGTGAGTACTATGTCTTGTAATGTTTTAAAGTAAAATTCACAAAGCAGCATTTTATTATTCATGCAAAAGTCAGTCATGCCTGTGGCTGGCAACAATATAACTCTAATGAATGTGAATGGCAGTGCAGTAATTTCACGCCATGTTGAGTTTGTTCTCTCTTAACTTGAGGTAGCAGATGCTTTGGTTCAGCACAAACAGTACCACAGAACATAGATAGGTGTGGAAGCATGTTATACAGGAAATTCTTTTAATTTTTGTTACTCAAAGGTTTGAGGTGCTTAGTTTCTCTGCTGCTGCCATACCCTGGTTATTCTAACTGCACTTGCTAATGAAGCTCCAGCTGTAGAGATAATGAACAACATTTAGGACAAGTTTCTTCATTTCAGAAAAAAAGGAGCCATCCTTATACCTACAATTCTGGGGCAGTTACTTTCTCTGCTAAACAATGGATGCCTTAAATAAGACAGTGCATCTGTCATTTCATCTGATTCCCTTCTTAAACAGTCAAGTTTTACTTATAGGAGTTTACTTCCTAAGTTTTAAATTAATACTTCAAACAGCATGTTTAAGAGTCGTGAGAAAGAATCCTTACTTACACCTGTCCAGAGTTTATCAATACTTCTTTGTATTCATAAATTCAACTGTTTTTTAAAAAGCCAGAAGAATGCACAAGTCATTTTTCAGAGAGATACAGAGTTGATCAAAAGAGTACAATAACAAAACAGGAAGCATTTTAGATCTGTTGTGGTCATTTTGTTGAGTTTTCTTAATCCCAGAAAACTGAACACTGCCACAAATCTGCTTAAATTACTGGCAAGCAGAAAAGTTGTAATGAAACAAAAGTGAAACTTATTATTGGGAATACTTTCTCAGCCACTAAAATGTCACTTAAAACATCTTTAAACTAGTCAGCAAGAATCTCCAAGAAATTGTGTTTCTCTTTCATTTTTATGTGAAGAATCCCCCATGTTTTAGCAGTTTTAAAATTCATGTTTCTGATACATGTTTTTAGCTATTCAAAGCAAATACATAATATAATAGAAAGAGTGCTTCAACTTGGTTTAAGAAAATCAGGTTCTTGTAATTCCATTCACATAAAGTTGTAATCAGCAATCCTCCATTTCTTGCTATACATACCACAATTACCATGTCAACTATACCAACACAGTCCATATCTTAGTAATAGAACCTCCTAACTAAACTCTAAATATTTAGATTATTGCCTTCACATTTATTTTGAAATTCACTTCCTTATTTTTACTTGTATTTAGATTGCCTGTTTCAGAAAATAGCAAACTGAGGCAAAATTTTTGACAACAAACAAGTCTAGGAAATGTATCCTATTTGTTCCTTGGTCCTTGTTATATATTCAAGGATATACAAGAAATTTATGTAATAAATTATGGAATAAGAAATTTACTTTTCTCACTGGTCTTTCTAACCACAATTTTAACAGGCTATAATTTGTGTGCACTCCACCATATTTACAGAGTTGTACACAATTTAGAAGAAATCTTTCTAGGCCTTTACCCCACCCAAAACATAAATAAAAAACAGATTCTCATCTTCTATATTTAATGTATTATATTAGCCAAGTTCTTTTCTCATTTGTTTGTTTATCCAAGTTTGGTAACTGTTGGGTTAGCTGTATGCATAAGAAAGAGATCCTTTTCCATTTTGTCAGGATATATAAAATGATTCCCAAATTTGCTAATTTGTATTACAAAGAAAAAAGGCCTTATACAATACCTAAACCAAGGCTGAGAAACAGTTCATTCTTCATATCCTCCTAATATTATTCATTAGGAGCAGCAAAATATCTATATTTGACTGAAAGAGTTAAATAAGAACTTAAACATCCTCTAACTCTGTGTTTAATGAACTAAAAATAGCAAAGATCTCAGCAGATAAGACAGCACTGGGCCATTCTGATCTGTAGTGAGACACCTGAAGGTACTGATAATGGAGGAAGGATAAGGAACAGGTAAGCCATCCAGTATCAGGCTGTCATATTTATTTTCAAGTACTTAGTACTAGTGAGTGAAACCTAACTCTTAAGACCCTTTCAGTCCCCACCAATAATACTGGATAACTTAAAATGCAGCTGAAAATCATTTTATGCTAATTCCTGTGGTCTTGGGAATATTTAATTGTTCTTTAGATCATGAATTAATTAGTTCCATCCATACTGTAGATGCTGGGGAGATACAGGGACTTCCTCCTCAGTCACTGTTAAATATGTCTATGAGGAGTCTGAACTGCCTGCAGGAAAATTGCCATGCTGGATCTTCTCATGTTAGAGGGTGAAGATGATACAGCCCAGTCTGCCAAGTCTAGGAAGTTTTCATGGCCCACTAGCCACAGTCCTTGCTTAGAAACAGACCTATGAATATTGCATGGGGAGGAAAACCAGTTGAAAGAATGAGGGAAAGGTTTCTATGCAAACCCTCAAAGGAAAATAATTCACAACTACATCTCCCTCTTGCATTTTAACAACTTTGTCTAGGCAAGAAGAGGTCACAAAGGGCAAGTAAAACTAAAACTATGTCACACAAAAATGCACTTATTTTTAATCCCACTGATGACTTCCTGAAAGATATGTGTTCAGTAATAGGAACATTGAGGACTAGAAAAAATTTATGTTTAACAAATGGCAATTTTTGTTGCACATTAGGTTTATAAGGATAGAAAACATTTGAAAGAAAAAGACAGTTTTATTCACATGGTAGGTTTGTGACAGTGTGGCTTTGCAGATGCCAAAAATCTTAATGAATTTAGAAATAAAGTTCACATCAGAAAAGAAAACTTTGTTCTGAATTGTCGTAGGGCATACTTTAATATTTTAATGGCTAAGCTAATATTTTAATAATTACTTAAGATAAAATGTGAACAATATGCTTGAAGTTAAAAGCAAATTGAACATATCAACAGTAAAAAACATTTTTGAAATAAAAGAGGCCCTTTGCCTGGTTGCACTCCTGAAAGCAAGATGGGTCACCAGCAGCTCTACTAGAGCCACCCATGAAAATTTGGCTGGGGTTCTCACTCTTGTTGCGTCTGCTCAAAGCAGCATAGCCTGATCCTGAAATATGGCCTCAATAGGTGCTGCCAGTGTTTCCATCAGTACATGAAGGATATAGGTTTCATTAAGTTGGACTAAATGATCTTTGTTGAATGAATTATCCAAGGCATCCACCCAATGATAGAAACCATGTTAGCTCTTTGTACATAAAATAAAAAATTTTAAAAATATAAATGAGGAAATGTGAATGTGGCTTAGATTTAGTTATAAATAAAAATGGCCATATTTTCTAGAGATGCATACTTATAAGTATAAATAGGTGAAATGACATGAGATCTAGGGTTTGTTTTAAAATACTTCAGCAACAACAATAAAAAAAGTTGAAACAAATGAAGCAAATCTTATTAATTACTGAATCTAGGTGGTGGGTATAATGGGGTCTAATTATACAAAAGGAAAATAATGTAAGTTTGAAATTTTCAAAATAAAATAAAATGAAATTTATAAAAAAACTATTTGTAATATTAAAAATATGTAATATCTGGGATTAAAGCTAACAGATGCTACACAAGACTTCTATACAAGACGTTTAAAAAATTACAGAGCAAAATTAAAGAATAAATGGAAAGATGTATCATATTCACGGATGAGAAGACTCAACACTGTAAAATTGTCAACTCCCCCCAAATTGATGGGGGGGATAGATGAAGTAGTTTTAAAGTTTTTCTATAAATTTAAGTGTGCTAAGGACAGCTAAAACACTTGAAGAAGGATAGGTCGGTTTTGAAAAATTGCTCTACTAGGTATGAAGACATAATAAAGCTATAGTAATTTACATAGTGTAATATGGTACAAAGACAGATGAAACAGAAATATAATCAATCTAAAAAGAGACTATCGCCTATATGAACACTTGACTTACCAAAAAGTTGGCTCTGCAAAGCAGTGGAGACAGGAAGGTTGTGTCTGTTATTAAGCTATTCTCTCTCAGCTTCAAACCCATCCGCCTAAACACTGCTCTACAATGCTGGGGCTAAACTCGACAAACCACATTTTGGTTTTGCCAACTGGCTCCATGTTAGGCTCTGCCAACAGAAGGTTGTGCAGAGAGACTGCAGGGTGGTGGAGGAAGAAGGGACTTGCACCTCCTATGGGCTTCTTGTCTTGTTTCTTGTTTCTGTGACACCCAAACAATACTTCTTCACTCCCAGCAATAGTACCTTCTTATAGCAGTAGCTGAATCCAGTTTATAGTTCTGCCAAAACTTGCAGAACTAGCCTCACTGCATCTTCCATGCCAGATACCAACACAAGTGAGCCAGTATCCTCTCCTCAGACATCATGGGGTTCTAAATTTGAGTAATTCCAACCTCTTCCCTTTATTCTTCCTGCTGTGGGGTGGAAACTGCTACTTTTGTGATATCTTAGTGTTTTCTTCTTGCATTTTTAGTTATCTATTTGACAACTTTATACCTAATTAACATTTTTTCCATATTAAACTCTGTTTAAATAACTGGTGTGGTTTCTTTCTCCTGATCGAACCCTGCCAGATACAGTATCTTTTCAATCTATGTTATTGGAACCACGAAATATCCACATGGAAAAATAAGATGAACCTCCAAACCTACTTCACACTATACACAAAAACGAATTCCAGGTAGGATGTAGATATAAATGTGAAAAGCAAAATCACATCGCTTTTAGAAGATAACATATAGAAGAATATGATATTAAGGCAAGGAAAGATTTCTTCAATTGAACACAAAAAGCACTAATCACACTGGAAAATACTGATATATTTGGCTACTTTAAAATCAAGAACGTCTTTTCATATCTACATTAAGAGGGTAAAAATGCAAGTCACATAGGAGAAGATGCTTGCAACACTTATAAGGAACAAAGGGCTCTTATCCAGATGTATACAGAACTCCTACAAATCAATTTTTTAAAAGTCTAACAATTGCAAATGTTTTGTTAAGACGAAGTGCAATGGAAATTCTTATAGTTTAGGAGGGTAAATTGTTATAATCACTTTGGAAAACAAGTTGACATTATCTATTAAGTAAAAAATATATACACACTATGACCTGGCAATTTGACTCCTAGGTATATAACCAAAAGGAATATGCATATCTATACATTAAGACACATGCAAGCGTATTCAGAGCAGCAATATTTGTAATACCCTTAAAACTGGAAATAGCTTAAATATCCACAAACAGAATGTTCAATATATAATATACAGTATACAAATTGCGGTATATTCAAACAATGGAATACTCTCCAGCAATTAAAATGAACTACTGCCATATGCAACAACATAGATAAATCTTACAAACATAATTTTGAACAAAAGAAACCAGTCACAATAAATACAAACTGCAAGATACCATTTCCATAATATTAAAAAAAAAAGGCGAAGTTAAACTATAATGTTTAGGGATGCACACTTAGGAGATAGAAACTGTTGGGAAAGGAAGTAGTTAGCATAAAAGTTAGGACAGTGATTATCTTAGGAGGAGAGGACAATGGTGGTAGAGTGTCAGAGGCGTTTGAATCAGAGCAACGCCATCTTGAATGGGGGTTGGGTAAAATGAGGCTGAGATCTACTGGGCTGCATTCCCAGGAAGTTAAGGCATTCTAAGTCACAGGATGAGATAGGAGGTCAGCACAAGATACAGGTCATAAAGACCTTGCTGGTAAAATAGGTTGCAGTAAAACAGCCAGCTAAAATCCACCAAAACCAAGATGGTGATGAGAGTGACCTCTGGAATTATAATGCATTAGCATGCTAAGAGACACTCCCACTAGTGCCATGACAGTTTACGAATGCCATGGCAACACCAAGAAGTTACCCTATATGGCCTAAAAAGGGGAGGCATAAATAATCCATCCTTTGTTTAGCATATAATCAAGAAATAATCATAAAAATGGGCAACCAGCAGCCCTCAGGGCCGCTCTGCCTATGGAGTAGTCATTCTTTTATTCCTTTACTTAAGTCAACTTGCTTTCACTTTACTCTATGGACTTGCCCCAATTTTTTCTTGTGTGAAATCCAAGAACCCTCTCTTGGGGTATGGATCCAGAGGGCACGGGGGACTTCTGGGTACCGGTGATGTCCTGTATCTCACTTGAATGGTGGTTATAGAGGTGTGCACTTTGTGATACACCACTGAGTTATACATTTTAATTTGTGCATGTGTGTTACTAAATAATTAGAAAGGTTTTTTAAAAAGGCAAACTGCCCAGCTTAATTTTCTAGCACACAAAAACATTTTAGCTTAAACCTGTATAATGAGTAACTTTTTAAAAAGATGAGTCTTTCCATTATTTTTCATATAGATATACATCTATACCAGCCCAAAGAACTTTGTCACTTCTTTCCCTGTGCCAAATTCATTCTGTAGAGAGGAGTATACTATGATGTCTTTTTTATGTTGTAGAATTCCAAAGGAATCTGCTTGCTTAAAAAAAAAATAAACATTTTCTTCATCATTACACAAGAATACATTATTAGGAAGCATTCCACAGGAAAGTGCTGTCAGCAAATTTAGGACTACAGCCCCACCCCTAATCTAATCACAGTCTCCTAACTTCTTCCATTGTGAAGCACAATGCTGAGGCAGCTACAATATATAGATGTGCTTCAGGTTTTCAATTAGCCTGTTAAAAATAACCAAACCCCAAAATATTACAAAAACAAAACAAAACAAAACAGGAGGCAGGACTTCCAGCTGTGGCAAACTGAAGAGGTCAGCAAATCCTTTCCCCTCAAAACAACTATAAAACTAGACAGAAGTGTCAAAAACAGCCATTTTGGGACTCCAGAAAACGGCCAAAGTCAAATGACAAATTTAAGTGTTTTTACAAAAAACTGCTGAAATTTGTGTAATAATAGCGGGAGTCACAGCTTGGGTCAGCTTCTTACCCCACCCCTGCCACACCCTACCCAAGCACCAGTACATCTAATAGTTCCTGGGCAAGGTTGGCTACAAAACCCAAGCAGCTTCGTTGTCACAGGGAGCTAACACGATTTGAAGGGGAGGGCAAAAAACCCACACCCAGTAGCGATGTGGGGTCAAAGCATTAAACTCAACTAGAAAAGAACAGAGAAGGCCTATAGCTCTGTTATTCAAAGGCTGCTGTCCTGGTTGAGAATGAGAGAGCCACACAGGGGGCTAAACTCCCCCACACAGTCCTGGCTAACTGATGGCTGAATATATGCCCAGAGGAGACTGGAGATAGCTTGAACTCTCCATAGATCTCTTGCTGGCTGAGAGGCTTCCTGCATGTGAGGAAAAACTGAGAGGGCTCAGCAGAAAATAAAGGCTGGGCATATTTGAAAACTACATGCTCTCCCAACACACACACACACACACACACACACACACACCCCAAAAGGTATAAGCCTTATTAGCTCAAAATGCTTGAGCACAACCTTTAACCAACAGCCAACCACTCAGCTATGCAGACACAAGCAAGACTCCAAGAAAGCTAGGCTAAAAATTAAAAAAAAACAAAACAAAATTGAGCAGAGACCCGAGCTTGCTGCACCTCAGTGGGAAGAGAGATTCTGCACATTAAGTCTGCACGTGTCATTTAATAAGAAACAAATATATATAACAACAATAATGACAACCGTCAGGGGTGAGGAAAATCAGAACCAGAGCTTTTACGCTGTATTATCTAATATGTCCAGTTTTTAGCAAAAACATTCCATGACATGTAAAGAAACAGGAAAATGTGGCCCATACTCAGGGGAAAAAAGCAGTCAATAAAAACTGTTTCTGGACAGGCACGGTGGCTCATGCCTGTAATCCCAGCACTTTGGGAGGCCAAGGTGGGCAGATCTCCTGAGGTCAGCCTGGCCAACATGGTGAAACCCCGTGTCTACTAAAAATAAAAAAAATTAGCCAGGCATGGTGGTGTGCATCTGTAATTCCAGTTACTTGGGAGGCTGAGGCAGGAGAATCACTTGAACCCAGGAGGCAGAGGTTGCAGTGAGCTGAGATTGTGCCACTGCACTCCAGCCTGGGCAATAGATCGAGACTCTGTCTCAAAAAAACAAACAAACGAACAAACAGAAACTGTTTCTGAATGTGTCCAGATGTCCTATTCAGAAAAAGACTTCCAAACTAGCTATCATAAATATGCTCAAAGAATTAAAGGAGACCTGTTTAAGAAATTAAAGAAAAATATGGTGACAATGACTCAACAGGGACTATCAACACAGAAGTAGAAACCACAAAAATAGAACAAAATCAAATTCTAGATTTGAAAAGTACATATTAGAAACGAAGAAAAAAGTTTGCGAAAATGAACAAAACCTCAGAGACCTATGCAGTAACAGTGAGGGTACCAACACGCATGCAATGGGAATATCAGGAGGAAAGGAGCAAGAAAGAGGCAGAACAAGTATTTGAAGAAAAAGAAATAATGGTTGAAATATTTCCAAATTTGATGAAAAATAATCTACAGATCCAAAAAGTTGTAAAAAAAAAAAAAAAAAAAAGCCCCAAGTAAGATGGACACAAAGAGATCCACGCCTAGACACTTCATAGTCAAACATCAATTCAAGTCAAAGAAAAACTCTAAAAATAGCAAGAGAAAAATAACAATATGATAAACGACTGACTTCTCATCAGAAATAATGGAAGTCAGAAGGCAGTGGAATGCCATATTTTAGTGGAGAAAGCAAAAATTCTATATGCGACTAAGATCCTATCCTTCAAAAATGAAGTCCAAATGAAGATATTCCAAGATATATACATATATATGCAATAAATAATCTAAAGATGAACTTAAGAAAACAATTTCATTCACAACAGAATCATAAAGAATAAAATACTTAAGGAATAAATTTTAAAAAGAAGTGTAAGACATAGAATGCAAACTACAAAACATTGCTGATAAATTAGAGAAGATTTAAATAAGGAAACACTTCATATTTGTGGATTAGAAAACTCAATAGTGTTAAGATGACAATTCTCCTCTTAGTGACTTATAGATTCAATGTAATCCCAACCAAAATTGGAACCCTTTTACATTACTGGTAAGACTGTACAATGGCAAATCTACCTTGGAAAACAGTTTGGCTGCACCTTAAAAAGTTAAACATAAACTTACCATGACCCTGCAACTCCACTCTTAGGTGTCTACACAGGGGAAATGAAAACTTATGTCCACACAAAGACTTATATGTAAATATTCATAGCATTATTCATAATAGTCAAAAACTGGAAAGTGTTAAATCCATTACCTAGTGAATGCGTAAACTATGATACATCTATACAACAGAACAAACTATTATTTATTAACACATGGATAAACCTCAAAAACATTATGCTAAGTGAAAGAAGCCAAATACAAAAGACTACATAATATATCACTTATAAGAAATTCTTGGAAAAAACAAATGTGTAGAGACAGAACATTTCAGTGGTTGCCTGGGGTTGGGAGTAGGTTACTATTAATGAGCAAGTCTTTGGGGTGATGAAAATATTCTAAAATTGGGTGGTAGTGATGGTTGTATAACACCATAAATTAACTAAAAGGCACTGAATTACATACTTATGATGGGTAAATTTTATGGTATATAAATTATGCCTCAATAAAGTTGTTAGAACAAAAATCATCACCATAGAATATCAACTGTTTACAATATTCTAGGCCCTATTCTGATTTTATTCTGTACAGTTTCCTTCTATCCCCTTTGATATAGTTTTTCCATTCATCCAAATAGGTCACATATTAACCACTTATTTAAACAAACAGGAATCACCTGGAAATCTTAAAATCTTTTTTTTTTCTTTTGTGAGACGGAGTCTCGCTGTGTTGCCCAGGCTGGAGTGCAGTGGCACGATCTCGGCTCACTGCAAGCTCCACCTCCCGGGTTCATGCTGTTCTCTTGCCTCAGCCTCCCAAGTAGCTGGGACTACAGGCACCTGCCACCACGCCCAGCTAATTTTTTTGTATTTTTTTAGTAGAGACGGAGTTTCACCATGTTAGCCAGGATCGTCTCGATCTCCTGACCTCGTGATCCACCCACCTTGGCCTCCCAAAGTGCTGGGATTACAGGCGTGAGCCACCGTGCCCAGCCTAAAATCTTAAAATGTAAATGGATTCCCTATGTCTGGGATGGGGAATTGAGATTCTCAGGTAACGCTGGAATCAAGGCTTCTAAAGATATTATATTGGTATCTTGGTTAAATATTAAATTGAGTAATTAATATAGTAAGCATGTAATTTTAATACTTCTGGCCTTCTCACTAGCCAGGGTACAACTTTCCATTTATTCAAACTAATTTCATGCTTGCTATTAAAGTTTTATTATTCACATATACACAGAATATTATGTTAAAGTATTTTATGTGTGTCACTGTAAACAGGTATATATTTGTTGCTATATTATCTATTGTTAAAATACGGTAACATGCTTTACTTTTATTAACTTAAAATTTGCGGCCGGGCGCGGTGGCTCATGCCTGTAATCCCAGCACTTTGGGAGGCCGAGGCGGGCGGATCATGAGGTCAGGAGATCGAGACGATCCTGGCTAACATGGTGAAACCCCGTCTCTACTAAAAAAATACAAAAAAATTAGCCGGGCGTGGTGGCAGGCACCTGTAGTCCCAGCTACTCAGGAGGCTGAGGCAGGAGAATGGCGTGAACCCGGGAGGTGGAACTTGCAGTGAGCCAAGATAGCGCCATTGCACTCCAGCCTTGGCGACAGAGCAAGACTCTGCCTCAAAAAAAAAAAAAAAAAACCAAAAAGTTTGCAACCTAAATTCAATTATTATGCTGTTTAATTTTTCAGATTTTCTGGATATATAACAATCATTTGAATTCTGATAGTTTAATTTCCTTCTTGCATATATCTGTACCTTTTATTTTTTAATTTTTATATAATAGCTAACATTTGATATGAGGCAGCACTATTTTAATTATTTTTTAACAGAAGATGCCTTTACTTTTCCTTTTAGGCTAACGTTAAATCCTAGTTACAAATATATATGAGAAACCCTTACATTTCCTTTATACTTTTGGATTGTCAGGAATGTATGTTGATTTTTTTTTTTTTTTTTTTTTTTTAAGGCAGAGTATCCCTCTGTTGCCCAGGCTGGGGCACAGTGATGTGATCTCGGCTACAACTTCTGCCTCCTGGATTCAAGTGATTCTCCTACCTCCTGAGTAGCTGGGACTACATGCATGCACCACCACACCTGGCTAATTTTTGTATTTTTAGTAGAGATGGGGTTTCACCATGTTGGCCAGGCTGGTCTCAAACTCCTGACCTCAAGTGATCCACCTACCTTGGCCTCCCAAAGTGCTGGGATTACAGGTGTGAGCCACTGCACCCAGTCTGTTACTTTTTATAAGACATTTTTAGGATGTTTTCAAATATTTGGGGCACATCATGATTTTCACTAATTTTCTTTTTTAATTTACTAGGTTATAAACCCTTGAGAGCACAAGGATTCTACTGATACATGTCTCTTTGTATCCTTCCAGTGCCTAAAACAGTATCCCATCCCAGATCAATGAACATTGTTTTGATTTTACTATTTTTCCCAGTAATGAAATGGATTATATTAATAGTTTGACTTATACTGAACCAATCCTGAAATTCTATACTAAATCTCACTTGGTCATGGTGCATATTATTTTTAATTGTTGAATATCTTTTAATATGTGTTCTATTTACATTATTCTTAGAGATTTTTCATCTATATTCATCAACAAGACTACCTTCAATCTTATGTTCTGACCTTAGTAGGCACCATACCTGTCTGCCTCACAAAATAAACTGGGTAACCTTCAATTTACTTCAGTGTTTAGTATCTATTTCTTTTTTTTTCTTTTCTTTTCTGTCTTTGTTTTTTGTTTTTTTTTTGAGACAGAGTAGTATAATTGGTAGTATAAACTCTTAAAAATTGTTGTTTGATCCAAAGACTGGTATGCTTCAGATATAAACCTCTAATGGTGTTTTCATCTCCTTCCTCCAGTTAACTGGCTTTTCAAATGGGAGAAAATACGGATTCTTTTTCAAAGGTTGCCGATGTCATTTGTTAGTAAAAAATTGATTTGGGAAAAAGTAAGGTTCATTCATCAGATAAACCCCTGTCAGGTGTTTGAACAGCCAGTTCTTTCCCCCACCCCTTCTTAAGTGAGCTATAAAGAAGACCTGGTGATTCACTGGTAAGTTGGCCACAGAAGAAAGCCTTTGTTATCTCTTGCTAGCAGCTTTTGAGCCTACCTCCATTTCTCCAGGTGGATCTTGAGTAGACATTGTTAGCTAATGATGATCACTTTACTCACTTAGAGTCGTTCTGCTCCCGGCATCGTGCCAACAGGCTTCAGTGCCCAAAGCCAAGGCCATAGCCCTGTGTCAGACTACCAACATATAAAGAAAATTTTTGTTTGCAATGTTTGATGTTCCTATTGTGGGTGATTTATTTAATTTCCATTATTGCTCTATTTACCATAATTAAAAATCAGGAGTAAATTGCAGTATTTGTCCCATTGTATTTTTTCCAAGTATGTTTCCCAAAAACTTACTCTTGTTGCCCAGGCTGGAGTGCAATGGTGTGGTCTTGGCTCACTGCAACCTCCGCCTCCTGGGTTCAAGCGATTCTCCTGCCTCAGCCTCCTGAGTAGCTGGGATTACAGGCGCCTGCCACCATGCCCAGCTAATTTTTGTATTTTTAGTAGAGACGGGGTCTCACCACGTTGGCCAGGCTGGTCTTGAACTCCTGACCTCAGGTGATCCACCCACCTCGGCCTCCCAAAGTGCTAGGATTACAGGTGTGAGCCACTGTGCCTGGCTTAGTAGCTATTTCTATGATATACATATTACATACTGAAAAATATTCACCGGTGATTCCATCAAATTTTCTTGTGCTTCCTATTGGAACTAGTGTATTCAAAATACCTAGTTGTGCAGTGTTTTTAATTTTTGTAATCTAGTTTTTAAAGTTAAAAAAATTTTTTAATTATCCATTTCAGTAGTTTTCATCTTAATTTTGTCTATCTTACTCTTTTCTTTTCTTAGGTCCTTTTGGGATTAACCAGTACATTATATATGCTCTATTTTTTCTTGTTGAAATTGGTATGTAGAGTTGAACAAAATTATGAGTTAAGCTATGTTAGCCTCATGAGCTGGATAATTGGTGATGGGGATTTTTTATGTCTTTCAAATAGTATAGTTTTATTGTAGCATGTATTTCTCTTTTTCATTTGGTTGAAAACCTGCTGTTTTCTTATTAATTTCCAACTTCATTGCACCATAATCTGAGGATGCTGTATGTAAAATTTATGTCAAAAGTATTTACTACGAAATTGGGTGTATTCAAATCTGTGCATTTAAAACAAAGTGCTCAGGTCTACTACTTCCATTTCATTCTCTTAAAAATTTCTTATTACATTACTGAGGGCAATTACATTTTTGTTTATTTGAACTGAAATTCTCATAGTGAGATATTATCTCTTATTCAAGTGTTCCAGTATACAGCTCTTGCATTTATCGGTTTTTGTGCATTCCTTCTTTTCCTGTTATAAGGAATACATATGTTAGCATATAAGAAGCAGTATATAAGATATACCTCAATTTTACAAAAGAAGTTCTAGGATATTTTATGTATTTTCATTATATATGAATTGAAATTATTATAAAATGGTAATATAAATTGAAATGCTATAGTGTTCATATAAATAAAGCACACTGTGTAAAAGAATTTATTTAGTTGAAGATAAGTTCTGAATATGCAAAATCATTCTGAAAGCTAAAAAGAAGAAATTAATGTTGCTTGAGGCATGTTTTCAATAAAATATGTAGAGTGAGGTACTCAAATCATTATTCTATATATTTCATGTTAGGTTCTCCAACCATAATATGGATGCTTTAGATACAGAGTAAGTTTTTGGGAAACATACTTGGAAAAAATACAATGGGACAAATACTGCAATTTACTCCTGATTTTTAATTATGGTAAATAGAGCAATAATGGAAATTAAATAAATCACCCACAATAGGAACATCAAACATTGCAAACAAAAATTTTCTTTATATGTTGGTAGTCTGACACAGGGCTATGGCCTTGGCTTTGGGCACTGAAGCCTGTTGGCACGATGCCGGGAGCAGAACGACTCTAAGTGAGTAAAGTGATCATCATTAGCTAACAATGTCTACTCAAGATCCACCTGGAGAAATGGAGGTAGGCTCAAAAGCTGCTAGCAAGAGATAACAAAGGCTTTCTTCTGTGGCCAACTTACCAGTGAATCACCAGGTCTTCTTTATAGCTCACTTAAGAAGGGGTGGGGGAAAGAACTGGCTGTTCAAACACCTGACAGGGGTTTATCTGATGAATGAACCTTACTTTTTCCCAAATCAATTTTTTACTAACAAATGACATCGGCAACCTTTGAAAAAGAATCCGTATTTTCTCCCATTTGAAAAGCCAGTTAACTGGAGGAAGGAGATGAAAACATCATTAGAGGTTTATATCTGAAGCATACCAGTCTTTGGATCAAACAACAATTTTTAAGAGTTTATACTACCAATTAAAAAAAACTGGTACACAAACTATGAAATACACACAAACTATATATATACAAACTATGAAATCTCAGGTAAAGAGGGATACATTTTCTTTTGCTACAGTTCATTAGCCATGTTAGAGAAGTCACCTGTTATAGCATAGCTAGAATTTCAGGTGTATATTACATGGTTAGGAGGATTTTTAATCCTCCTTTGGGACATAAATCTAAAAGACAGTGCTGGGTGAAAAAAGGTACCTGTTTCCTTTCCCTTCAGCTGTGACAGAAACCTTGAACCAAGGTGAAGATTCAAGGTAGTAATCAGAGACAGTCATGCAGAATGTAGCTGAAAACAGGAAAATAGTCTGCAGCCTGGCATCTTACTGAGGAATTGAACACCTAACAGAAAACCACCTGAATAATGGAAGGCTACTAAGTCAAATAAAACTAAAATGGGAGTCAAACAGAACTAAAACTGGGATTCAATAACGCAAGAGTTTCAGTGTGGGAGTTTGGGGAAGGTGGCCATAAGAAAACCATAAAATGGATTTAGAACTAGGACAGCACAGTATCAACTTGTTCTTAGTTTCTTTCTTTGGCTATTATTAATAATATCCAAAATACCACCCCAGGGGTGTAAAAGGAATTTTCCCTGAATCTACAGCATTCCATGTAAGAACATTTCAATACTACTATTATCCCCTTTTACCAAATAACTGAAAGTTACTTCCACATGGATCCTCATTTTTTAAACTCTTGAGTGCCTTGCTCTGCTTGTCTGTCTCACCCAGTAAGAATGATGAAACTGACCATCAAAGTGATATGGGCAAAAAACGTCGTGTGCTTGCCAAAAAAGTCGATCTGAATTTACCACTTACAACATCCAATAAAAATAACTAAAACCCGGCCGGGTGCAGTGGCTCACGCCTGTAATCCCAGCACTTTAGGGGGCCAAGGTGGGCAGATCACAAGGTCAGGAGTTCGAGACCAGCCTGACCAACATGGTGAAACCTCGTCTCTACTGAAAAAACAAAAATTAGCTGGGCATAGTGGCGTGCACCTGTAATCCCAGCTACTCAGGAGGCTAAGGCAGGAGAATCGCTTGAACCTGGGAGGCAGATGTTGCAGTGAGCCGAGATTGCGCCACTGCACTCTAGCCTGGGCGACACAGCAAGACTCGGTCTCAAAAAAAACAAAAACAAAAACAAAACTAAAGTCCAGTCCCTATCTTCCACTGACTTGGCCCCACTTTGATGAAACAAAAATCATTGTTTATATATAGCAATTTTTACTGGATTACAAATCCCCAGAAACTAGAGAGTGAGAAATGGCCAAGATCTAGTTGAGAAACTGGTTAGAAAAACATTTTACATACTTCTACTCCAAGACGGCATCTCAAAATCCCTGCTCTGTTCTTAAAGAATATAGAAATTTCAGTGAATAATGTAATAAAATGAATATCAGGCAATAAACATATTTATCACTAGACAAAGGGTCAATGGGAAATTTCTTTCAAGTTGAAAAAGAATTCTGGAATGTTTCATTTATTAAATAATAATGGTAATAAACAACAGAAATAGATTGAGTGTATACAACAAAATGATAAATGTATGAGTCAAAAAATTAGCAGGTAAAGTGGTCAGAATACATTTTTCAAAGAGCTTATCAGTCTTAAAACTATTTCTCTTGGTACTTTAACCTAACTGGGCACTATCTCTTATGTTTTCAAATTACAAACCTTAATCAGATCTTAAACTATAGACAGGGAGAGTGCACCTGCTAAGTTGAAGACACTAGATTTTTTAAAGTATTCAGAACTTGGCTTCAAAAGTTCATCACAAACACATTAATTTCCTACCACTGTGATAACTACAAGAAGTTTAAAATCTATGCATATTTCCAAATTAATTATCTCACTTGTAAATACACATAGACAAAAGTTCCCTTAATTGAATTTTTAAGACCTTAAATATATACTGTGTGAAACAGCTCTTTGTAAATTTGCATGTATTTATATATAAACACACAAATATATACGGATGAATACAACTTTCAAACAAAAACTTTTACACTGCAAAAGCTCCAAAGTTCAGAAAAAAGGTAAAGCACAATCTTAGAAAGTTTGAGTGCAAAAAGATTTTAAATCATGGTAAAAATGCATGTAATGCATAATATCAATGGTGGCTGGCTTATGGAACTTCTGCTATACTTCCAGAGAACAATCTACAGGACTCATTCTTGTTACTCTCAGATAGCATATTATTCTATACAAAGTTGCAAGAAACAGACTAGGAATCACATATAACAAAACTTTCCTCCACTCCACCATTCCTCAACTTTTTTTTTTTATGTTTTTTGCCATTTGTCCCCCTCAGAAGAATGAAAGGAAATATATAGGAAGGGATAATTACTACCAAAAGGTTGTTAGAAATTGCAGAGTTGCTCCACACGAATGCTTTATAGCAGACAGACAGACATAAGAGCCACCTGCAAACCATTTACTCCTTCCATATACCTTTACTGGGTATCTAACTAGCCATCACTAGGTACTACATATATAAAGAGGAATAAGACAAAGCTGATGCCCCCCTGAAGTAAACTTCTGTCCCATGGGAGAAACTACAAAGAAAAAAATGCAAGCCAGACTCTATAATAAATGAACTTTTATTATTAGGCTTTCTAAGTCTGCCAGATTTCTTTTGCAACCTCATCACATCCCTTAGAACTCCGAAATATCCCAAATCCATGAAATATTTCTAGCTGAAGGGGGTAAAAACTTTTTTTTTTTTTTTGAGATGGAGTCTCGGTCTGTTGCCAGGCTGGAGTGCAGTGGTGTGATCTTGGCTCACTGCAACATCTGCCTCCTGAGTTCAAGTGATTCTCCTGCCTCAGCCTCCCATGTAGCTGGGACTACAGGCACGCACCACCAGGTCCAGCTAATTTTTGTATTTTTAGTAGAGACAGGGTTTCACCATGTTGCCCAGGATGGTCTCGATCTCCTGACCTCATGATCCACCTGCCTCAGCCTCCCAAAGTGCTGGGATTACAGGCGTGAGCCACTGCACCTGGCCAAAAACTTTTTTCTACTTTAATATGAGTCAACAATATCCAAAAAATGTTTGATTAAAGCAATTACTGTCAGCAGATGTCTAGAGATCACTTAAAAAGATTAGTTAATATAAGCTTTTCTATCTCAATAAAAATGTATCTCAAATAATCCAAAAGTGAGAGGGCTGGAAAAGAGGAACATAAAAACAAAATGCAGGCAACAACAGAAAACAACAACAACAAAATGGTAAACCCAAACCTCACTATACATCACTAATTACATTGAAGATTAATAAACCAAAATTGCAATTAAAAGGCAGAGGCTATCATAATGGACAAAGAAACAATACCCAATCATATGCTGTCTATAAGTGATACACTTTACACAAAAGATATAGATAGGTTAAAAGTAAATAAATGAAAAAGAATATAGCATGTAAGCATAAGACGGCTAAAATGGTTATATTAGAATCAGATAAAATAAATCTCAAGATAAAATTTATACAAGAAACAGAGACATTTTATACCTCTATAAGGACAATTTATCAGGGAAACATAGCAATTGTAAAAGTGCATGTACACTGGGTCCCTAGCCAATAGGGAAAAAAAATAAGTAAACAATAAATAAATGGCATATGAATGAGAAAGGAAAAACGTAAAATGTCCTGATTGACAGATGATAAAATCATACATGTAGTAAATCCTAAGAAACCTACAAAGAGCTACTAGAACTAATAAATGAAAGCAGCAAAGTTCCAGGGTATGAGGTCAATCTACAAAATTCAACTGCATCTCTACATACTAGCTTTGAATGATTAGAAGATAAAGATGAATAAAAACCCCAACTCTGTTTACAAAAGCACAAAAAAAACCTCACAAATAAATTTAATGAAAGATGTGCAAGACTTGTACACTGAGAAATACAAAACATTGCAAAGAGAAATTGGTGACAATCTAAATAAAGAGAAATATACCACGTCCATGGATTCATGTTCATGGCTTAAAAGACTTAATATTGTTCAAACGGCAAACCTCCCAAAATTATCTTTAGATTCTATGCAATTCCAATCAAAATCCTGCAGGCTTTTTTGAAGAAAGCAACAGGTGATTAAAAAATTTGTATGGAAAGACAAAGGACTTAGAATAGGTAAAACAATTTTGAAGAACAATGTTGAATGATTTATACTACTTGATTTCAATATTATAAAGCTACAGAAATCAATATGTGGTGGTATTGGCATAATGATAGACATAGAGGTCAATAAAACAGAACACAAAGTCCAAAAACAGACCTATGCTTATATGTCAAGTAATTTTCAACAAAGGCCAAGGCAATTCAACAGAACAAAAGATAGCTTTTTAAACCAATGGTGATGGAATAATAGGATATCCACATGGAGAAAAATGACTCATGACCTTTACTTTCACACTATACACAACTTCAAAGTTGGCCAGATTTCTATTATTAAAAGAAAAATAATTCATCGTTTCTACCCTCTTTTACCCCACCTTGGACATATGAGGCTACCCTTTCAGGACTAAATTTAAAAGGTAAAACTGATTAAACCTTCAGGGAAAAAAATCATTTGGATAAAATGTTTGCGACTTTGAGTTAGGTAAAGATTTCTTAGAACACAAAGATGCAAAAATTATGAAAGTAAAAAAAATAGATAAAATGAACTTCATAAGATAAAAACATTTTGCTCTTCAAAATACACTGTTAAGAAAATGAAAAGGCAAGCCACCAAATGGGAGACACTATTTTAAAACACCTACATGACAAAGGGCTTGTATCCAGAATAAATAATCAAATTAAAACTGAGGAAAGGTCTCCACACTTTATGCAGATGGCCAATAAGCTCATAAAAGTATGCTCAACATCACAAGTCAGATAAATGCAAATTAAAACCACAGTAAGATTCTACTACACAGCCACTAGTATGGCTGAAGTTTTAAAAGACTGACATATTTAGCACTAATCATACTATATTGTAATTATGGCCATGTTTCTCTATTCCAATAAAACATGAGCTTGTGGTTTTAAAAAAAAAGTCTGAAAATAACAAGTGGTCATGAAGATTTGGAGCAAATCCTCATCTGCTAGTATGAATGCAAAGTGTACGGACACGTTGAAAAGCAGTATGGTGGTATCTTATAAAGTTAAGTATATATTTACCATGTGAACTAGAAATTCCATTCCTAAGTATTTACCCAAGAGCAATATAAAAAGAGCTATGTAATGTAAAATGTAAAATCTAAAATGAGCAATGTAAATGAGCAATGTAAAAGAGGTATTTACCCAAGAGCTATGTAAAAACTTGCACACAAATGTTCACAATTGTGTGATTCATAAAAGCCAAAACTTCGGCACAATCCAGATGCTAATCAAGTGATGAACACACAAAAAAATGTTGGTACATCCATAGCAAAGAACACAACTCAATAACACAAAACCAATGAAATATTAATAAACAAAACATGGATGAATCTCAAAACATTATGCTAAGTAAAAAAAGTCAAACAAAAGACTATTTACTATACGACTCCATTTATTTGAAAATATAAATGTCTGCAAAATGACTTTTGTCAAGACAAAACTACAGTGACAGAAACTAGACCAATGGTTACCTGGGGCTGCAGATGAGAGGGGACCAGCTGCAAAGAAGCAGGAAGAAACATTTTAGGGTGAAAGACCTGTTCAACGTTCTGATTGTGGTGGTGGTTCCGTGATTGTATATAATTACCAAAATAAAACTGCACTGTGTACAAAATTCACAGATAGGTGAATTTTGTTGTATGTAAACAAAATCTTAACTTTAAAAAAGGAACACAAAATCAGAAAACAAAAGAAATAGTACTCCACTGCACTAATAAAAGAAATAAAATTGAAACAGATTTTTTTTTCTCATAGACTTGGCAAGAATTACACTAGTGATGAAAGGTGTTAGTTAGTACATTTCTGGAGAGTATTTTGGCATTGTATTATTGAAACCCTTAAAAAATGGGTGGACCTTTTTGTCCCAGCAATTCTACTTCTGGAAATGTTTACTACAGAAACAATCAGACAAAATAAGCCTGTACAAGAATGGTAATGAAAGCCAGGAGTGGTGGCTCACACCTGTAATCCCAGCACTTTGGGAAGCAGAGGTAGGTGAATCACCTGAGGTTGGGAGTTCAAGACCAGCCTGACCAGCATGCAGAAACCCCGTCTCTACTAAAAATATAAAATTAGCCAAGCGTTGTGGCGCATGTCTGTAATCGCAGCTACTCAGGAGGCTAAGGCAGGAAAATCACTTGAACCTGGGAGGCGGAGGGTGCGGTGAGCCGAGATGGCGCCATTGCACTCCAACCTGGGCAACAAGAGTGAAACTCCATCTCAAAAAAAAAAAAAAAAAAAACAAAACAGAATGGTAATGAAAAGCTTTTCATAATTGTGAAAAATAACTGGGAAAAAACTTGTATGCCCAACAATAGGTGATTGGTTAAATAATGAAATACCCATCCAATTAAAATGATGTGGCCAATAATATACACGTGTCCTTACTGATGAATAAATATGTACTCAATGTCAGTTTTCTTCCCCTTTCCTGCATTTTATGCTGGTACCTTTCACAAAAATGTTTACCTTCCACTTGGAAGAGTTATAGTACAAATAAGTGAGTAATAACTATCATAACAGATTTCTATTATTAGAAGAAAAATAATTAATAATTTCTACTCTCTTTTATTCCACTTTGGGCATATGAGGCTACCTGTTCTAATTCTTATGACAATTTGTCAAACAATTACCTTTGGACTTCAATCATTGCTATCACAAAAGATCTAACAAGAGCAACTATATCATTTCAAGAGAGCTCTGATTCACAAATTGAATCAGTTATTTTAATTGTTTACTGTTTGCCCTGTGGTAGATAAAGAAGTAACAGAAGGTTCTAGTGTACACTTCGTAGGTTTATATTATCTGGGTCTCAGTTCCCTTATCTATAAAAAGAAAAGGGCACAGTGCTGGATCTGGTCATTTGTAGTTCTAAGGAAGATTAATCTATTAATAACCAGTTGCCACCTTAAAAAATTACAGAAGTGGCAAATGCAAAGTGCCAAGAAACAAACTTTTGTCAACTAGATTACCCTGTAAACATTCACTTAAAGAAAAAAACGAAAAGGAACAGGATCCTTATTAAAGCTTGGTGAATTTAAACCCACACTATAACATAAAATGGAAATTCAATCTGTCAAGGAGATTAACAAAGGCAGGAATCACAACTGAAAAGTGATATATCCTCAATGGTTTCCTGGTTGCTAAAACTTAGAGTCAATCATCTTAACTGAAGACACTGAAAATGTACAAGTATCTGTCATTATAATCATATCAACAGTAGGTAAGATGCCTTATACTACTATAACAACTATAGGTAATTTCAAACAGGAAAAAAGCAATATACTTTAAATTATTTAAGGTAAATAATTTTTTGTGCCTGCTTTAAAATAATGTTTCCCAATCCAACTAGGTTCAGGTATTCAAACTGAGTAAGGATAATTTATTCATAAAACTGAAATAGAACTTGGGTTCACAAGGACCATGCCTAACCAATTTTTCCTGCAACTCAGCATTATGTAATTCAAAGAAGAGAATAAATATATGTAAGTTTGACTGCAGAAAAAGGAAATTTGAATTTTACTTGTGTAATGCCAAGTCAAAGAAACCAAGTTAAATACAGATATCCACACAAGAAATGAAACTCATTTATTAAACCTTCTTAATAAAAGTAACAATTACAGTTAGAAGCATGGCCAATTCTTAATAACATTAGTATAATTTTAAAATTTCTATAGTCAAAAAGTATTTTGTTATTTGAACTTTTTTTTTTATTATTATTATACTTTAGATTTTAGGGTACATGTGCACAATGTGCAGGTTTGTTACATATGTATCCATGTGCCATGTTGATTTCCTGCACCCATTAACTCGTCATTTAGCATTAGGTATATCTCCTAATGCTGTCCCTCCCCCCTCCCCCAACCCCACAACAGTCCCCGGAGTGTGATGTTCCCCTTCCTGTGTCCATGAGTTCTCATTTTGAACATTTTTTAATGTTGCCTTCAGAGGTTACACAATAAAAATAACTTATAATATGCATCTTGTACCTTGGTGTCTCATTTTTAAGTTATATCCCAAACAAAACTGAAACACAAGCAAATGCCTCAAGCAGTTTCATTAGATGGAAAAAGAATAAAACTTACTCTCATTAAGTCTGGCTAGAGGTAGTGGTGATGGGACGTTGTACCGTAACATAAATGACACAGCTAGATAACACAAAGCATGAAAACAAGGGAAAGGCTCCATCCTATCACTGTTTAGACCCCTCACTGTACCACTTATGCATGCTACAAGGCAACTACTGGAAGAAGAATACACCCCTTATTTTCGAGCAGAAAGGAAGCGATTCTCTATCTGCCAGTAGTAAGGGATTTCTTCTTAAACTGTTTCTCTGACACCAGTGATTTGTAACAGTAGATTTTCATTAGGGACTTATTTCTTTATTGAAGAAAATTAAGATGTTGAAAAATTCTTTTTCCTGTTCTCTCTGCTGTTTGGAAATAGATGGGGGAGTGGGAAACTAGAGAAGTGTCTTCAATATGTACAAGGGCTTTGATTAATTTATAGCAATGGCCCATTGAAAGTTTCCCTTTTGATGCCCAGGTGTCAGGATTCCAATATTAACGTTCCCATAATCTTCTCCATCCAAATGCGAATTGTTCACAGACATTTTCTCCTCCTTCAATATTCCTTCAATTATAGCTCCTTAGGACTAGATATCTGAGACTATATTGTAGGAGGATAAAAAAATTACAAGAACATTTCATTTTTGAAAACTCAAGTCTACACCACTGAGTCACATAACGACAATTCTGCAAGGTTTTGGTTAGCTTACATTTTCTTGGCTTAATTATGGTAAACTAGGCTAAAAGTAAACCATATTGCACTTTTTCTTGTGTAAAATTATAATTTTACATAGTAGAATCAAGGACTTATGAATTTTGTCATCCTCTTCAAAAATCCCTATTTTTAGTGAGTCAGTAGAAAGTCCAGGATGCCACTTAAATAGCTCCTTCTGAAATCAGTTAAATAATTACCATTATTTTTCAACGTTTTCAAAATAAGTATATCCTTGACCTATAAAAGAATGCCTGTGCTGACAATTTCTTGAATGTCACTATTTAATAAGCAAGACATCATCATGAATGTACAATTACACTTCATTTGTGACAGTGGGTCCTTGCATCAGGAAGTAAGATTGGAGAAATGCATGGGAATTTTTGGAATAAATTCTCCATTCTGGTTTTATGATTTTAATAAAAGTGCAAGAGTTAGAACACACAGCAAGAGAAAAGGACAGGAACATACTTGGGAAAAAGATGGCTTTTCTATTTGAGCCAGCTATTTTAGAAAAATCCTAGAATACTTACAGTGAGTGTCAGAATGCCATCTGGTTGTACTGTTGATGTGAATTTTAAACGTAACTTTAAGGATTGATGCAGATTCTCTTTTGTAAAACCAGAAACATTAAAAGTTACACCTAGCAAGGGTCACAGCAAGGGGCAAGTGGGTTGCTTAATGGAATAATGGAATAATCATTTCAACTATATATATTGTAATTGCAGAAATCTGGAATCATAGGATAATCTGCATCAATAATAATATTGGCACCTTGCTTTATAATAAAGTCCTTGAAGATTAAAGTGTACAATCATACTATAATCCTGAGTAGTAGGATCCTTGCCTCTAGAAGTGAGACTTGGATAGAGAGATGCATCTTTTCCCACAAGCTCTGAATTTCTTCCACAACTATGTTGAGTTACAGTCTGAAATTTTTTTTAGAAAGTAATACAATTCCATCACATGTAGAAGCTGTTAATCTGAATTAGGAATGGAATGAATCTGATAACATGGCCATGTAGACTTTTCAGCAAACTCTTCCCTAGGGTCCAGGCCACTGTCCAAGTTGACTACCCTCCCAGTTTGAGGAGGTACTGCACTATAGAGGGGAAATATGGAAATAAAGCAGGAGGACTAGCACAGAAAGGCAGCAACAGTAGTATCATGTAACATTTGCTAGCACCATGTATAACTCATGGTCTCTTTCCCCATGAGGACAATCCTTTTCTAGCACTCATAGTAATGACTTCCACTTGAGGTGGCAATTATTTGTATCTTCCCAATTTTTCCTTCTAATTTTATTCTGGTAAGGAGATTACATTCTCCACAAGCAAAAAGGACTTAGATATTATGAAAACTGGAGCTAGGTCGGGTCCCTTTCCTCTTTGGTTAAAGAAGAGCTGTAAATATGTGGACGGAGAACTACCTCTGCCCTGTGGAGAAAACAATTTAAAAAATAAACACCAATTTGCAGAGAAAGTCAGAGAAAGGAGACAAGAGTCTTGACAATATTCAAGTCTTGCACTATCAAAGGCTAGTTCTACTCTATCCATCTTGAAGCCTGGTTATGTGAGCCAACATACCCACTTTTTAGCTAGTATAAGTTGAACTTTTGTAATCCAAGAATTCCAACTCTTATACCTCCCTTTACCAGATGCTTATTTTCACCTGTATAAAAATATTAGCTTTTGTCTCTCTTTCCCCCCCACCCACCCACCTCAAAGACTATAAATAATGTAATTTGCCTCTACAGCAAACCCCTAGGGATGACAATGTTTGAAATAATCCTTTTCAGATACTTAAATCTTTTGATGACTGACTTTACATTACATATTACCACAGATGCAAATCAGTAGCTCCTTTGTCAAGAACTCCCTCCCAATACTACCTTCCTCTCTGGTACATAAGCTTTGAACTCGGTCAGCAAAAGGCAAGTGGCCATAGCTGGGTTAATAATGCACTACTAGTAAATATATCCATGGCAGTAATTTCAAAGGTGTAAAAGAGAAAGGCAGCCTTATTGAAATGTGTTCTTGCTTTTAGGTTCTTAGGACAGAAGCAATCTGACAACATCTCTCAAACTACTTGGGTAATTTGGTTTTGTTTTGGGGGTTGTTTTTGCTCAGAAACCTGAAGAATCTAACCATTCCCTATACAGTAAATTCTAGGACATTCTGAAGAATTACAGCCTTTCTAGAGAGCTTAATATCATCTCACATGAATAAAAACAAGTCATCTTATTTGTCCACAAGTTATTAAGTATCATCTGATGAGAATATAATCGCTCTTGTCAGCATCTGTGAATTAATCATAGTAAAAATATTATAGCTTCTTTCTGCTACCCTATTAAATAATAAGTCATTTTTTGCAATCTTTTGTCATACTCTTTCTAGAGATGTTGGATTGAAATTCTAATGTTATAATGCAGATCATATCCTGAGTAAGGCAGTCTGACGATAGAATAAGTCCTGACACAATCAATGTTCATTAATTATTAACAGTAGCAGAAACCATTAGTCCAGTAAAACACAAATAAATGAGGTGAACAAATGAAATATATGGTGAGTCTTTGGTGTGCAATTTTCATGGGAAGAATTGTTATCTTCATTTTTCAAACAGGGAAACTAATGCACAGAGAAGTTAACGAACTTGCCACGTGTTAAGTACAACTCTCAAGTAGTTTGAGAGTTGATGTCAGATTGCTTCCGTCCTAAGAATAAGGGGCAGAACTGGGATTGGATTAAAGTCTTTTGGACTCTACAGTGTATGTTCTTTTTACTATACCAGACTGCTCTCCCTCAACTGAAGTTCTGTGAAGCAGCAATTACAAAGCTTTCCCACCATACCTTCCAAGGAACCCTTTGATGACAATCATATTTCACAGAATTTTTTTTATTATAAATTACTCCTCTTGGAATGCCTATGGAGTAAGGGGAATATGTAGTTAAGATACCGAGGGAGAGTTAATGAAGATCGCCCACAAAAGGTCTACTTTTGGAAATGCTATTATATATAGATCAGCCTACTTTAGGAGCATTCAATTTTGGTTTCATTAAGTATGTATATACTTCAGAGCTAGAATTATATTTAAGAAATCCATTGTATATTTTTCCAGCATCTGGTCATGAGAATATTTCAAAGAAAGGAAAGCCCTTTGTTTCATTAATGCATGTCCCCTCCTCCCTGCAACTCCCTTCCCAACTAATGAAGTTACTCTTAGTCTCAGAAAACTGGTTTAAGAAAACTTTAAAAATATAACAAAAACAAGCCACTAGGCCGGGTGCGGTGGTTCACGCCTGTAATCCCAGCACTTTGGGGGGCCGAGGTGGGTGGATCAGGAGGTCAGGAGATGGAGACCATCCTGGTCAACGTGGTCAAACCCCATCTCTACTAAAATACAAAAATTAGCTGGGCGTGGTGGCACGTGCCTGTAGTCCCAGCTACTCGAGAGGCTGAGGCTGGAGCATTGTTTGAACCCGGGAGGCGGAGGTTGCAGTGAGCCAAGATTGCGCCACTGCACTCCAGCCTGGGCAGGTGAGACTCTGTCTCAATAAATAAAATAAAATAAAATAAAATAAAATAAAATAAAATAAAATAAAATAAAAACAAGCCACTTAGTTGCTTAGCTCTTTCTACTTCGAGGCAGGATACAGTCTGTTTTGTTTGACTATTATCTCCCTGAACTTGTTACACTATAGGTGACTGTTGAAGGAGAGGGCTTTACTAACTTAAATCTGGTTAGAAAACAAACAGTTACACAGTTGACTGAGCCTGAGGGTGGAACAGCTTTAAGACAGGGAAGAGAAATCCTAAAAGACCATTCCAAAATATTTATATAGTTAATGGGAACAAGAAAATTCCCTCACAAACTATGGCTTCCTCCAAAAAGAAAAATAAGTATCACCAAAATGGAAGAGCTCCCACCTACGAAGTAAATGTTCTAAATTTGTTTCCACTTGCTGTACAGAAATGTGTATATCCACAAGTTTTCTGAAACTGCTAACGTTACATTTCGATGTAAATTCTTTTTGGAAGACAAATGAAAATGCTGAGTAGGCTTTCCTTACCTTTCCTTCTCCCCCGACCCCCTCCTTTTTTTTTTTGGTTTGTTTAAAAAAAGCTCTGAGCAACACACCAGTCTTAATGCATTAAGATTAGAAGCATGCGACCAAAGAAAAGTTGGTCCTGACAGAAGGCTATTTTACTTCTAACCATTAGAAATGGGAAGAAAAAGCTGCTGTGCAAGTGCTACATGTCACCAATCCAAAGAGGTTATGCCCTTTGGCAGCACATTTAAGAAAAACTTGTATATTGTTAGCTCTAATGATTTCCAGGTCTTTCTTGTTCAACTAGGGGTGCCTACCTGGCAACATATTAAAAGATGTTAAAATAAAATTCAGGAGACAGACGACAGGCTGGTTGTCAAAAGAAAAAAAATCAGATGCCAGTATGACAAAGACTTTTTATTTTGGAAGATGGGTAATAAGTGCATTAATAAAAAGAAAGAGTAAGAAGGGAACATTACCCAGTATTATCTGTTTTAGTTGGATCGGTTGCACACCTGCAATGTTTCTTTTCTGGGATACCACAAAATGGAATTAACAAGGGTCTCTTAACGGGAAAGGAAATGACCCACAGATCAGACTGTCTCACTGGAGTCTCATTTTAGAGATTACTATGGAAATTCTGGTCATGACATTCTAAGGAAACAGGTCTTACATCTCTGGAAATAACTTTTATTTGGTAGATTACTGAAATGTAACTATGTGGAAGGGGGTTATTTTATATCTAATAAAGTGAAGCAATAGAAGCTATAAGAACTGTATTGACCTTTTTCAAATCAATGATTTTATATATGTGTGTGTTTGTGTATGTGTGTGTATATATATTTTAGACGTGTGTAAATGTAGAAATTAAATGCTGTATACTCACTGCCCAGATGAAGTGTTTACCACATCTGCTTCAGATACATTTTATTAAGACATAATGCTACTACAGATGCATCCAAAGACTGCATCTTTAACTGAATCTGTCCCACAGTTTACCATTATTCTGGCTCTGGTGTGAATCCTTGATACTCACACTTTAAATTTTGATACATATGACTGTAGCCATAAAAATATGGTTGTTTTATGTTTTTAAAATTTACATAAATGGCTCACATTGGCCTAAGCTTTTATATATAACTTGCTTTCTCCCAAATCAGCCTTGTTTTTACAATTTATCCATGTTGATGTGCTTCAAGTCAGTGCCAAGCAAATAAATAAAATGAAATAAAATTGATCCATGTTAATATATCTAGATCTAGTACATTTATTTCCTATATACAGTATAGTATTCCACTATATGAATATAAGCCCACAGATCCAAGAAACTCACTGAATCCCAAGAATAAGAAACATGAAGAAAATTACATTTAGACATCACAATCAAATTGCTCAAAACCACTGATAAAGAGAAAAATCTTTAAAGCTGCCAGAGAAAAAAAAGACATATTACACACAGAGGAACAAAGATAAGGATTATAGCATATTTCTCATTGAAAACAGTACAACCTAGAAAATAACAGGGTAACATCTCTGAAGTACTTAAAGGAAGCCACCTTAAAATTGCATACCCAGCAAAAATAACTTTCATTATTATTATTATTTTTTAACAAGCTCCCACTATGTTTTTAACAAGCTCCCACCAGGAGATCTCAAACTCCTGGCCTCAAGTGATCCTCCCATCTCTCAGCCTCCCAAAGTGTTGGGATTACAGATGTGAGCTACCACATGTGGCTAAAAAAACCTTTCAAAAATGGAGATGCTATAAAGACTTTTTCAGACATTAAAAAAAAATTAAAATAATTTATCACCAGCAGACTTGCACTATAAGTAGTCATAAAGGAAGTAAAATGACTAACAGATGAAACACTGGATATCTACAAAGAAATGAAGAGCATGGAAAATAATAACAAGCACAGGAAACAACCACCACACAGGTAAATAAAAAGACTTTTGGTATTATTTAAATCTCCTTAAAAGATAACTGTTTAAAGCAAAATAACAATGTAGTGTGGGGCTTAAAACATATGTAAGAGTGAAATGTAGGACAGCAGTAGCCCAAAGGCTGGAAGGTGAGAAACAGATACAGACTACTATGCTATGCATAAAATAGTATAATACCAATTGAAGGTATACTGTGATAGGTTAAAGATGTATACCGTATACTTAAAGCCAATCATTAAAATAATATAGCAAACAGTTACAACTAAAAAGCCAACAAGAAAGATAAACATGCATGATTCATTTAAAAAATTCTGATAAATTGGAAGTCATTAAAATTAGAAACTTCTGCTCTTCAAAAGACACTGTTAAAAAGACAAAAACACAAGCCACAAACTGGGAGTACTTATTTGCAAATGATGTCGCTGATAAAGGATTTGTATTCAGCATTAGAAAACCCTCAAAGCTCAATAAAAAAACACACACACACAATTTTTTTAAAAGTAGAGAGAAGATTTGAACAGATACTTCACCAAAAAAGACATACGGATGACAGATCACTAGTCATTAGCAAAATGCAAATTATAACCACAAGTAATACTACACACACATTAAAATATCTAAAATTTAAAAAACTACCATACTAAGTAACAGCAGTGATATGGAGGTACTGGAACTCACACACTATTGGTGGAAACGTGAGGTGGTAAAACCACTTGGGAAAACAATTTAACTTAAAAAAATTATGCATATACCTAGCTTATTATCCAGACATTTCATTCCAGGTGAAATGAAAGCATATGTCCATGTGAAGACTTATACATGAATGTCCAAGGAGTTTTATTTCTAATAGCCCTAAACTAGAAATAACTCAAATGTTCATCAGTAAGTGAACGAAAAAAAACAAAACAAAACTATAGTGTATCTCTACAATAGATTACTACTAAGCAATAAAAAAGGAATGAACTATTAATTCATGCAACAACATGGATAGATCTCAAAATAAATAAGCTGTGTGAAAGAAGCCAGATGAAAAAGAGTTCATTTTATATGATTCTATTTACATAAAAATCTAGGAAATGAAAACTAATCTATAGTGACAAAAAGCCTACAGATGGCAGTGGGAGGAGAAAGGTGTGGAAAGAAAATATTACAAAGGGGTAGAGGAATTTGTGGTGATGAATATGTTCAGAATCTTGACCGAGGCAATAGTTTCAAGTGTATACGTACATCAGACTTACCAAACCATATGATTTTAACAAAGTTCTTTACATAATCTAAACCTGTTTTCATTAATCACATTGTTGGTGCTGGTATTCTGTGTATGCACTGTGAGGTGAACAAATGAATACTTATGTGAAGTTCTAATTCTATCATTTCTGGCACCACTGAAAACCAAGGTAACCAATACTTTGTATGGGAAAAAGGAGATTCAAGACCAGAATTTTAATCATTTGAATTTGAAGTATCAGTATGAACTCCTGGTATCATTTTATCTTAAAGACATGCCCACTAAAAAAAGCCTAGAAACAATGACAAACCCAAGCGATGAGTACCTCTAGTGCCAAGGGAACCTTGGAGAAATGGCTGATTCCAGATCTGGGTTAGAAAATGTCCAGATGAGGCCGGGCGCGGTGGCTCACGCTTGTAATCCCAGCACTTTGGGAGGCCGAGGTGGGTGGATCACGAGGTCAGGAGATCGAGACCATGGTGAAACCCCGTCTCTACTAAAAATACAAAAAAATTAGCCGGGCGTGGTGGCGGACGCCTGTAGTCCCAGCTACTCGGAGAGGCTGAGGCAGGAGAATGGCGTGAACTCGGAGAGGCTGAGGCAGGAGAATGGCGTGAACCCGGGAGGCGGAGCTTGCAGTGAGCCGAGATTGCGCCACTGCACTCCAGCCTGGGCGACAGAGCGAGACTCCATCTCAAAAAAAAAAAAAAGAAAAAGAAAATGTCCAGATGAGCCTAGAACATGTTGTCAAATCTAGACAACTAGGGTTATGTCAAAAGGACTCAGGAGCCCAGTGGCCAAAATAACAATTTGCATACCAATAAAGACAATGATTTCAGTGAAATAAAAATATCAAATATTTTTCTATTTGAAACATAAGAAATATTTTTCTATATGAAATATAACTTAAATCCATAAGTTAATTAACTGGTCACTGTTAGAGGATGCTAATGGATCAATTCATTATTTTGAAAATAAATAAAGCAAACAAATTATGCATTTATCCCATCATTTATAGAAACCATACCTACCAACAAGTAATCAAATAGAAAATGAAGTTTCACTTTACAGAACTATTTCAGCTAACAAATACAGAAGAACTGGTAGAATTAGATTATCACCATTTTGCAGACCTTAACAAATTAATGGATCTAGGTATGTCTATAATATCAAAAAGCAGAGATGATCCAATATTATGTGCCTCCTGATTAAGTACAGATCACTTGCACTATCTAATGAAGTAGTCATAGCCACCCATCAACATGAATGTGATCAAGTCTCCAGATTAAACTGCCAATGAACAGAAGAGAGAGCAGAATAACATACTATACCACATGGATGCAACCAGTAAAATACAGCTTGTGATAAACTCTAAGACGAAGCCACCTGAATTCCTCAAAATTAAATTCCAAGGGGAAAAATAATAGAGATGTGGAGAGGGAACCACTCCCTAGATGCTGACATTCTCAAAGTTCAACCTTTTTATTTCTCTAGCCTTTCCTCCTTGGTGACCTCATTCACCATATTAAGCTATAAACTTTATGACTGATTATCAAATCTCTCACGATGACACCAAAGAGGTGACATGTCTAAAGCCCAACTTCATCATGGGTTACAGATTCACAGGACCAAAAGGAATCTTAGAAATCATCCAAGCTAACCATCTACCTAACATATCGATCTAATACAAACAAGGTCACTTTCAAAAACTTGGAGCAAAATTTTGAACAGAAAATAAATAAAATCCAAATTTCCTAACATTCAAAGCCCAATCCCTGTTTCTAGTTTTATCTTCCTTCTCTTCTACATATATTCTACTCCACTGACAAACTAGACAATAGCTATTCCCCAAATATGCCCGTATGCTCTTACCCAATCTGTTTCTATACCATAGCCCCACCTACTATTTCCATCAGCTGAAATATTCCCATTGGCGAGATAATGATTTTCTATTCTGATTTACATCCCTCTATACAATAATGGTGAATGATTAGCATTTCTACAGTATCTCTGATATTCAGGATTGAGTATAAAACACTCAAAAGAACCAAGCTAGAACCAAATCTTTCCCACCAAGTCCAATTCAAATACCACTTGTTAATACCTACACATAGCTCTAACTCATCTCTGACCCACATTTCCCAAATTTTTCCTAATTTGGCACATATAGACAGCCTAAATAAAAGTTAAAAAAAATTAAATCAGATAATATTTGAAATTACAAACTCTAAGCATGCTAGAAATGTGGTGTAATTTTCACATAAATGTAAGGTAAGGTTAACTCAGACCATCTCTGAAAACTATTTTGTCCATCTAACAGCAAAAGATTCACTCACAATCCTTATAAAAATTATTTTGTTTGCCATATACTCAATATGAACTTTTTTTTTTTTTGAGAGTGACAAGGTCATGGGGTGTCACCCAGGCTGGAGTGCAGTGATGTGATCTTAGCTCACTGCAGCCTTGAACTCCTGAGCTCAAGTGATCCTCTTACCTCAGCCTCCAGAGTAGCTGGGACTACAGGTGCACACCACCACAACCAGCTAAAATATAAAATATTATATATATATATATATATATATATATATATATTTTTTTTTTTTTAGAGATGAGGTCTCGTTTTCTTGCCCAGGCTGGTCTCGAAACTCTAGTCTCAAGTGATCCTCCCGCCTCTCAAAGTCTCAAACTGCTGGTATTATAGGTGTGAGCCACCACTCTCAGCCTTAACTCTCAATTTTAAATGAGATGTGACTCATCACAGAGTCACTTATACTGACTTATGCTGGAGTTAGATATTAAAGTGAAGGCAATGCAACCTCATGAGATCTTGAAAAAAAATTAAAAAATATTTTAAAAAATAAAGGCAAAAAACAAAATCTTTATAAAAATTCAGTTATGTAGGTTTGCTAAAAAATAACAAAACAATAATACTATAAAACTGTACTTTCATACATCATTGATGAGTATACATCAGTTCTTAATCTTGGGCAAAGACTTCTAGATGCCATCTAGTAGCATGTTCTCTCCTGCTTCCTCAGAAACAGAACTTCAGTTTTTTTCAAAGTAGCAATGCATTCAACTAAAAGACAGTATTTTCCTTTTCCTCTGCAGCTATTATGCCCATATTATTCAATTCCAGCCCATGGAACATAAAAGGAATTGTTATGTGATTTCCAGCAAGGATCCTTAAAAGGAAACTAGTAACCTGTTTTTCTTTGCTTCTAAGAGGGGTAACTGGGTGACAGTTGGTAACTGGGAGATAGATGAAACAGAAAACTTGTAAATCCTGTCGTATCTTTTGAATTCTGAATTATGTAAATGTCTTATTTATTAAAACACACACACATGACTTAAAAAAAAACTATGGTTACCTTTTAAAATTATTACTGGTTTTGGGGGAAAATGTGGCAATTTCAGTCGTCATGTGTCACTTAACAACAGGGATACGTTTTGAGAAATGCGTCATTAGGTGATTTTTGTCATATGATGTCATAGATGTCATAGAGTGTACTTACACAAAACTAGATGGTATAGCCTACTACACACCTAGGCTATACGGTATAGCCTATTGCTCCTAGGCTACAAACCTGTACAGCATGTTACTGTGACAAATTTGTATATCTAACAGATCTAAACAGCCAAAACGTAATGGCATTGCACTATGACTTTATGATGGCTATGTCTCTGGGCAATAGGAATCTTTCAGCTCTACTTTTTTTTCTTGAGACAGGGTCTTGCTCTGTCATCCAGGCTGGAGTGCAGTGGCTCATGCAGCCTCTGCCTCCTGGGTTCAAGTAGTTCTCCTGTCTCAGCCTTCTGAGTAGCTGGGATTACAGCTGCGCGCCACTATGCCCAGCTATTTTTTGTATTTTTAGTAGAGATGGGGTTTCACCATGTTGGCCAGGCTTGTCTCGAACTATTGGCCTCAAGTGATGCACCCACTTCGGCCTCCCAAAGTGCTGGGATTACAAGCGTGAGCCACCACACCCAGCTTTCAGCTCTTATAATTTTAACAGATCACTATTGAGTATGTGGTCCGTCATTGACTGAAACATCATTATGCAGTGCATGACTGTATGTACGTTCTTCGCTTGTTTAAAATTAAATTTAATTACTTATTTGTGAAGAATGCTCCAAAAAATGCTCTGGGTTGGGGGATGATAATGGAAACTTCCTTTCTGCTGGTTGATGTAAACTTTATTCACTCCATGTGCTAACAGAATAGTGCCACCAGGGGCTGGGGTGGGGAGACAAAAAGGCATAAAACGTGCTAAGTTTTACCTAACCTGATGAATCACAAATCTTGGGCATTTGAAATAAAGATAGACTGTTCCATCTGCTTATTTCTAAACCATGTGACTATTATTTCAAATAAACAGTCCTCTACATACAGTTTTTATGACCAACCAAAACACTTTTTAGGAAGGGCCACAATAGAAACCTTGTCATTAGACTACACCGTATAGCTGATTCTAATAGCTAAAATTAGATTAGTCATATACTGAACCTTGATGTACTGATTTGTGTTTTTTCACAAACTTTTGTGCAGCATGGAACAATACTGCAAAAAATAGAAAAGGTAGGGACAGCGGCCAGGCGCGGTGGCTCATGCCTGTAATCCCAGCACTTTGGGAGGCCAAAGCGGGCAGATCATGAGGTTAGGAGTTCAAGACCAGCCTGGCCAACATGGTGAAACCCCATCTCTACTAAAAATACAAAAATTAGCCAGGCATGGTGGCAGGTGCCTGAAATCCCAGCTACTCGGGAGGCTGAGGCAGGAGAATCACTTGAACCTGGGAGGCAGAGGTTGCAGTGAGCCGAGATTGCGCCACTGCACTCCAGCCTGGGTGACAGAGCAAGACTCCGTCTTGAAAAAAGAAAAGAAAGAAAAGGTAATGGGACAGAATGTATAGCCCTGTTGACAAGTCACAGCCCAGGCAATGCAGAAGCCTGGAAGACTTACCCCCATTACTACCTCTTTTTGGATTGGCACTTAGGAGGCTGGATTCTTTCTGTTCCTGATTCTATCACTCACTGGCTTTCAGACTTTGAGTTAGACACTTAACAAAACAGTATTTCCTAACTCAAGAAACCTATTTCATCTTAATAAACCAGTGAAGGTTATCAATAAGTGTGTGCTGCAACATTTTTTGACTACCTACCATGCATTAACCCTTTTTACATCAAAGGTTATCCCATTTAATCTTTACGATAACCACGTAACGTAGGGTCTTTTACTTTCACTTTGCAGATGAGGAAACAATACTCATAGGTAGTTAAAAGGTGTTCATAGTCACACAACTATTAAATGCAGAATTTAGGAGGCAAGCTAGGTTGCTACCTCTGAGTCCTGCGTTAAACCCACTATACTTAACTGAAGTGGGTCTTAACTCAAGTCTTCTTGAATACTGGGCTAATGGGTCTTCCACACAGCCCTCACAGCTGTATCATGATATGGCTCGTTCCTTTCATAATTGTTCTGTGGTAGGCACAAGCAGTTCTCATGGAAGTCTGCTATCTAGTGGGAGTGGGGTGAGATTTTGAGAACTACTCAACATAACTTAAACCACTCCTCTGTGGCTACTTCTGTATAGTGTCTTCATACCTATGTATTATTTAAGGGTCATACAAAGAATTTTCATGGTTATCTGGGACTATGAAAATCCCACCTCTAAAAGAAAAATAAAGCAGCATCTATTGAATGGCCAGAGATTTAAAACAATGTTCACAAGACTTATGTTCAAAATGTCAAATATTTATAAATCCATGTCAAAGAATGGTTAACTGCTAAAAACAAACATATAAACCAACAACAACAACAACAAAAATCATAAAATGTACCCTCAATCCATTAGAGTTACTGGTAGAACTTTTTAAAATGGATGTCTCTATCTGCTGTGACTTGGGTTTAGCAGTTCTGGGCTGGGAACTTAGACATCTGATATACACTCCTGGGTAGCATTCACTACAAAGGCTCAGACACTGTATTTTAAATTTATGTAATCTAGTACAGGAAGCTTTGCCTTTCTGAATGTGATATAACAGTAACATCCTATCAGTATAATGTAAATAATACTCTTCTCTGTTCCAAAAACATACTTGGTTAAAAAGTAATCAAAGTCTCCACAAATTCATGTATTTTTCAAAGAAGGATGATACATGTTTATTCATTCAACAAATATTTATCAATCACCTATAAGGTGCTATGTTAGGCACTGTCATAGATACAAAAGGGACAGATACCCATCCTGATATCCAGAATTTTTCATCTAATAATTAAACAAATAAAATTAGATTCTACAGATCAAGCTGCTTCACAAGTGCTCATAATTCTGAAAACAAATGCACAAGCTGATTTCTACATGTCAAGCAGCAGAAGGAATGGTATCATAAGGACAGCGTGGGAAAAGGTAAATTTAATAACATAATGACAGACTTTTACTCTACTTATTTCTAAACCATGTGACTATTATTCCAAACAGACAGTTCTCTGCATACAGTTTTTATGACCAACCAAAATACTTTTTAGGAAGGGCCACAATGGAAACCTTGGCATTAGACTACACAGTATAGCTGATTCTTACGGCTAAAAATTTCCTCCTAAATGTCCATTTAGGTATCTTTTAGGATAAGTGAGAAAATTCTAAGATGTGCACCTGCATATGTTATATTAGTTAGACAACACAAACATGTTATTTCCTCAGTGTTTACATTTCAAAGCTTTTACAGCCAAAAGCACTCTATTTAATTCAAAAAGACAGGCTTTAGTGAAGACAAACCCTTTTGGGCATCAACTTTAGAGGTCAACATTAAATTCTGCTCTTCAGTTTCAGTTCACAATCCAAACTGATCCTGCAATAAGAAAAGCTGCGGGAAATACAGGGGATTGTGCTTCCCTTTCAACCCCACCTACTCTTTTTCCCAGCTTCCTATTCACAAGGGCAGGGAGGCACCCCGATTTCAGACGAAGGGAACTGATAAAAAGGGGATGAACATATTAGCAGAAACTCACATTCAGGTTGCTGGGACATATAAAGATGCATTTTGCCAAAGTATTTCCTTATAATTCAGGTAACTCAAATGAAAGTTTTATGTTATGCCAGCACACACATCCTTCCCTTTTCCCCCCTTTTAACAGCTAATAATGTTTTTGAAACACAAGATTACACAGAAAGCTATTTTCTTTGGCCAGGTCTGTCAGAAGAAGCCAGTCTTAATAAGTTGCAGATGGAACATTTCTATTTAAGGAGTTACTTAAAAAACAACATGAATTTCAGGCCGGGTGCAGTGGCTCATGCCTGTAATCCCAGCACTTTGGGAGGCCGACGAGGGTGGATCATGTGAGGTCAGGAGTTCGAGACCAGCCTGGCCAACACAGCAAAACCCTATCTCTACTAAAAATAAAAAAAATTAGCCAGACATAATGGTGGGCCCCTGTAATCCCAGCTACTCGGGAGGATGAGGCAAGAGAATCGCTTGAACCTGGGAGGTAGAGGTTACAGTGAGCCGAGATTGCTCCACTGCACTCTGGCCTGGGTGGCAGAGACAGACTATCTCAAAAGGAAACAAAACAAAACAAAACAAAACAAAATCCATGAATTTCAGAGGGGAGAAGCGTCCCTTTGGGCAGTTGACAAGTGTTCAGTGATGAGGGGTATAAAAGCATTCCTAACACATGCTCCTGCAAGTTGATTTTCTTAGGGACAGGGAATTTGCTTGGAGATGTCAATATCAAATGCAAACCTGGTAACAGGTAACATTAAAATGAACACAAAACCTGATTACCTTTGTTACACCAGTGTACACGTCATTGGCCCATGTGAAGGGTTAACAACAGAGGCTTCAGGTAATAAAGCTCAAAGGTAAGCTTTTAGTCAATCTTGCCCCACAATGAAAGAGACTTTCTTCCAGTTCTTTTTATTTATGTTTGTTATTTGTTTTTCCTAAAGAGTGGTGGCAGGAGGTGGACACACTGTCATTTCTAAAATTTATTTAATGTTGTATTATAATTACTAACACCTACCAAAAACATATAACCATTATTGCTTATTCATTAAAAAGTGAGTCTGGGCAACACAGTGAGACCCTATCTCTAAAAAAAATTATTATTTTTTTTTAAATTAGCTGGGCATGTGGCATACACCTGTAGTCCCAGTTACTCAGGAGACTTGAGCCTGGAAGGTCAAGGCTGAAGTGAGCTGTGATCACGCACGCCGCTACACTCCAGCCTAAGCAACAAAGTGAGACCCTGTCTCAAAAACAACAAAAACAAACCAGGTCTAGGCCTGGCATGGTGGCCCATGCCTCTAATCTGAGCACTTTGGGAGCCTGAGGCGGGTGGATCACTTGAGCCCAGGAGTTCGAGACCACCCTATGCAACATGGTGAAACTCTGTCCTTACAAAAAAAAAAAAAAAAAAGCCAGGTGTGGTGGCATGTGCCTGTAGTCTCAGCTGCTCAGGAGGCTGAAGTGGGTGGATCGATTGAGCCCAGGAGGTTGAGGCTGCAGTGAGCCATGAATGGGCCACTGCACTCCAGCCTGGGTGACAGAGCAACACCCTGTCTCAAGAAAAACACAATCAGATCTGAAAGCTAAACTGATTACTTCAAGGAACTAAGCTCCTTGAACAAAAGGCACACAATTAAAAACATTAACTTATACCAAATAAATCTTTTAGAAGCAGTTAGCTCTAACATTTTGGATGTTTGGTTTTCTGTTTTCAACAAATTTTCAAAATATGTGACATGATTATGCACTAAGCTGATCTGCTAACCTTGTCCATGAGAAACTGCAAACAAACTCCAAATGCTCCAATGCCTCCAAATGCTACACATGATATTGGTCCCATCCTGTTTCTCACTTCATTAGCAGCATGAACTTACCCTTCATTCATAAGCGTGCTCTGTACCAATAATAACCACAATTTCCCCTAGCCAGGCATTACAGTAAATTTAGGCAATTACCTGTTTTAGATTGTCATAGTCCTAGTCTTTGGGGATAAGGGTTGGGAATCACTTTCAGAATCTGATGAAAGTTAATGATCTCTCTATTTTTTTTTGGTAGAGATGGGGGTCTCACTATGTTGCCAGGCTGGTCTTGAACTCCTGGGCTCAAGCAATCTTCCTGTTTCAACCTCCCAAAGTGCTGGGATTACAGGCATGAGCCACTGTGCCTGGCCTAATTTTTTGTAGAGATAGGGTCTCACTATGTTGCGAAGGCTGGTCGCAAACTCCTGGGCTCAAGCAATCTTCCTGCCTTGGCCTCCCAAAGTGCCGGGATTACAGACATGAGCGACCGTGCCTGACTGGAAGCTCTTCTTTAAAAATGACAGGCACACACACACACAAACATGCACAAAATACTGCACATAATTTCAGCAGTTTGTAGATCTGAAGTCGCTGACCTGCAGGTTAAGAATAATACTGGGGAAACTAGATAGCCACGTGGAAAAGAACGAAGTTGGATCCTTAGCTTATATCACATACAAAAATCAACTCAAAATGGATTAAAGATCTAAACATAAGACCTGAAACAATAAAGTTCCTAGAAGAAAATATTGGGGAAAACCTTCATGATACTGGATTTGGCAATTATTTCTTGGATATGATACCAAAAGCACAGACAACAAAAGCAAAAACAGATGAACAGGACTCAAAAACTTTTGCCCAGCAAAGGAAACAATCAACAGAGTGATAAGGCAACCTACAGGATGGGAAAAAATATTTGCAAATCATATATGGTTACTTCCTAGAATATACAAGGAACTCTGACAACTCAACAACAACAAAATAACCTGATTTTAAAAATGGGCAAAAGAGAAGATACACAAATGGCCAACAAGCATATGAAAAGATGCTCAACCTTACTAATCATCAGGAAAATGCAAATGAAAACCACAATGAGGTATTACTAGGATGGCCACTATCAAAAATGGAATAAAATAACATGTGCTGGCAAAAATGTGAAAATATTGAAACCCATGTACACTGCTGGTGTGAATATAAAATGGTCCAGTTGCTATGGAAAACAGTATGAAGGCTCTTCAAAAACTTAAAAATAGGATTACCATATAATTCAGCAATCCTACTTATTGACATATATCCAAAAGAATTGAAGCTAGGCTCTCAAAGAGATATTTGCATATCTGTTCATTACAGCAAGATTCACAAAAGCCAAGAGGTGGAAACATCTGTCTATCAATGGATAAAGAAAATATGGTATATACATACAACGAAATATTATTCAGCCTCAAAAAAGGAAATCCTATCATATGCTGCATCATAGACGAACATTGAGCATATCATGCTCAATGATTCCAGTGAAATATTCCAGTCACAAAAAGACAAATACTGCATGATTCCACTTATTGAAGTATCCAAAGTAGTCAAATGAATATAAACAGAGAGTAGACTGTGGTTTCCAGGAGCTGATAGGGAGGATGGGAAATTGTTATTCAATGGGTAGTTTCAGTTTCCCAAGATAAAAAAGTTCTAGAGATCTGTTGCACAACAATGTGCATATAGTTAACACAACTATACTGTACATTTTTAAATGGTTACAATGGTCAATTTTTTTTTTAACAATAAAAAGAATCCATAAGAGTACAATAAATCTGAGAAGGGAGGCTAAGGTCTTTTTTTAAGGGTCCTTTAATGCCTTGCTAGGACTACAGATGAACTTTATTCACAATTGAGAGAATGGGTGCTATAAACCATGGTTTATAAACCATGTAGTTTACAGAGAGAGTGCTATAAACCAAACTGATTACTCTGAGTCTGGCACTGTACTAGGCACACTACATGTATCATCTTATTTAATCTTCTAATAAGGCTGAAAATGAATGCAAAGTAAAATGGAAAGTGGGTGAAACTGGCTATAAGGTGACCAACTACAATGAGAACACGTGTAGTAATCCTGGCAGAAAGAGATAACAATGATAGAATTTACTGGTGCCACAGATGGAATGACCCCCAACAAAGTCTTCAACAATTTCCTGGGCCAGGTTCAATATTTCTACCAAGAGGAAGACTGTGTATGTGGCACAAGGGAGATACGCAGGAACTCTGTACTTTCCAAATTTTGCTGTAAACCTAAAACTGCCTTAAAAAATAAAGTCTGTTAATTTTTTTTAATGGTAAAAGATCTAATTTATCATATAATCAAAAGAGGTTTATAGTCATTTTTATTTCAATGCTTGAAAAAAGGCATGTTATTTCAGGAAACCTTCTGATAATTAAATTTTAATTTCCTCCTACTGGATATGCAATGATCTAAACCCCTATTCAGCTGCCATTACAGAAAATAATCACGTATGTTTTCTGGGAAAAAAATTATGT
The DNA here is from genome assembly GCF_006542625.1 of Nomascus leucogenys. NCBI lineage: Eukaryota > Metazoa > Chordata > Mammalia > Primates > Hylobatidae > Nomascus > Nomascus leucogenys. Next base: position 38,456,705 of record NC_044399.1, read on the forward strand.
ACAGTACTTTCTGGATTAAAGCAGTATACCATTTCATAATTTTAGCTGATTGAATGAGTAGAGGCATTTATAAGCTTCAATCAATAGCACTTTTTTTATGAATTCTTTTTATTGGTGAAATAACAAATGCATACCTCAAGGAAGAACATCCTCTTAAGAATTCTGTTTCATATTTTCCTATAACTATAATATGCTTGAGAAAGAAGCAGAACTTTCTGTGCATCTATATATTTGTTAAAAAGAATTACTCTTTCTTTGAAACTTATGAGAGACCTATGACAGGAATTTAAAGTAAGGTTAATACTATAAAAACATGAAAATCTAGAGTTAGTTTATTATTTCCAGTATGAATGAATTATAACACACCACTGGCAAAAGAAGCTAAAGTTTCCAAACATTTTCTTATTAATTCCCTCCATATTAATGCAAAGTTTAATATAATGGCATTCTCGGCATCAAACTGATCCAGATGCCTAATTTTATCTCCAGATTAATGTTTTGCATTAACTGATAGTATCAGATGACTAACAGCCTTAGAAATTGTTTATAACTTAAGTATTCCAAGACAATTCTCAGGAATGACTTTTATCCTCCAGGGCTGGTGATATGGTTTGGCTGTGTCTCCACCCAAATCTCATCTTGAATTCTACTCCTATAATTCCTACATGTTGTGGGAGGGAGCCGGTGGGAGACAATTTGAATCATGAGGGCAGTTTCCCCCATACTGTTCTTGTGGTAGTGAATAAGTCATGAGATCTGATGGTTTTATGAGGGGATTCTGCTTTTGTATCTTCCTCATTTTCTCTTGTCGCCACCATGTTAAGAGGTGCCTTTCGCCTCCCACCATGATTCTGAGGCCTTCCAAGCCACGTGGAACTGTAAGCCCAATTAAACCTCCTTTTCTTCACAGTCTCAAGCACGTCTTTATCAGCAATGTGAAAACGGACTAATACAGGTGGCAAACCAGGGAAGAAAAGAAGGCAGGGAAAGGAGGTTTGTACCTTGTCTAAGAAAGAGAAGTACAAAGCCAAAAAAAAAAAAAAAGAAAGAGAAGTACAAAGCAAAGAAAGAAAAAAAGTAAAAGGGACACGGGTACTAACTAAAGAAAGCATCAATTAAAAAAAACCATGGCATGACATACAGCATTAAATTAGCAAATTTTACTTATATCGGACTGAATATAATTGTCAATCTTACAAGCTGCAATGTTACTTCAGAGGCAGAAGAAATAGGAAGAGAGGCAAAATATGGTAATACAAGTCCGATTACCACATTGCACTTAATTTGGTTAGATTAGGACACATGTTTAAAAAACTGCATGAACCAATGATACTAACCCTCTCTACTCTACTTCTTTGTTTTTCACTGTTTTATCAACCAAAGGTCCTCTTTTATTCACATACCAATTTAATACACAGATGCACAAAAATGGGGATACTCTTTTACCTTCTCCATTCTCAGGAAAAATACGAAAATTTCTAACAGAAAAGTTAAAAGTACCTTTTCTGTTGGAAAGAGTACAGCTCTGTCACATTATTTCAGCTAATCAACAGGAACTGCTTTGGACTGAATGTGTGAGTCCCCTGAAAATCTGTATGTTGAAATCCTAATCACCAACATGATGGTATTAGGAAGTGGGACCTTGGGAGAGGTGATTATATCATGAAGGTGAAGCCCTCATGAATGGGATTCGGGCCCTTTATAAAAGAGGCCCCAGAGACCTGCCTTCTGCTTTCCACCAGATGAGAACACATTGAGAATGTATCATCTATGAACCAGGAAATGGGCCCTCACCAGACACCAAATCTGCAGAAGCTTTGATCTTGGACTTCCTAGTCTCCAGAATTGTGAGAAATAAAATTTTGTTGTTTATAAGCTACCTAGTCTATGGTATTTTGACAGTAACTACATCTTTTAAAGTTATCCAAATTTTTAATTATCCTTTTCTTTAAACATCTAGTGTCTCTAAATTAGAAGTAACTTGAAAGAGCTCACAATCCTTTTTAGCTCCAACACACTAAAGCCATCACAAATGTTGGCAAAACAAAATTCGCCTTTCCTCAAAACAACTCACCTCATTTAAGACATATACAAAAAAAGGACAACAAAACTGGGCTTTTCACTTCACCATTTCAATGTGCTATTTTCACTGTATGGGTAAATGTTTTTTAAAGATAGATTTTATCTGTTTATGTTTTTAGCTTTTATCTATATTCCACCCCATTCCAAAACAGACGGGAGGTAGCTAAGACGGAAGCATACAGTGTAAGATTAAAGGGTGCGGGAAGAGGAGGAATAAGGGTTTCAGGAAGGGGGAAAAAATGGGTAGGAAGCTTACGAAGTGGGGGTGAAGAGACCGAGAAAGTGGTCTGTACCCAAAACATAAGCTAAGAAATTCTATATCCCTTAACTGAGGAGGCTGCACATTTGACTCTGGGCTTTATAGTAGCCAAAGCAAAAGAAGAAAACTTAAGAATAGTCTTTAAGTTGAGGCACTTTTCACTCAAATGCCCAATTTTGTAAAATAAGTAAGTCTGAGAGCTCAATTGCTGTATCAAAATTCCAAAGAGACTCAAGAATACAAAACAGAGATGAACTTGAGGCACAAATTGTACAGAGATGTTGTCTAAGCAATGCTAAGAAGTTGCCATACAAGTTGTTCTTGCCTAACAAATAATTTGCACATGCTTCAGGGAAATAGTCCCTCAAATCACAGGGGTAGAGAAAGGTTACTTTGATTTCCACCTAATGATTACTTGCCTTTGATTCAGAATTTGTGGCAACTGCAAACACAGCCTGTCCAGTGGCAGACCTTTTACAAAAAGAAGTTGCTAGTTTCACATGAATCACCTTAGAGAGAGGTTTCTATTGGAATAACATCAATCAGTTGTCCAAATCAGTTGAATGCTGAGTCTGTTTCTGAATGTTTTTAAAAACTGGTTTGTCTGCCAGATCACATAATGTAAACTAACAGGCTAATAGAGCCAATACTCCTTGTGAGCAATGTAAAATTATACCATATTTCATTAACTGTAAAATGCCACTAATGGTAAATGTGCCATTATTTTATGTACCAACAAAAAGAAAAAGCAAACAATTGTAAGAAACATCCTAATTTTGGAGATGTTAAAATGAAAAATGCATATTATAAAAACACTTAGAAGTGAAATACGCCAGCTTGTTTCATCATGAGCCAGCTTGGTGTCCACCTCCCAACCTCTGGTGTTGGTACCTCCTCTTGCCTTCTTCTCTGACCTGTGCCTTCCCTCTATTGTTAAGTCATCCCAACCGCTACACTAGTTGCTTTCCTCACCTGTTTTTGCTCTCTACGAAGAATTCTTCTCACCTCCCTTTCTCATCCTACTGTTCTTTTCCCATCTATATATCTTCAAATGTGTGAAAAGATGCTAGGCAAAAGAAACACATATTTATAAAATCAGCTTCGCCAATGGACACCTAAAAGCTCTTAGATCTCTTTTCGTAAAAAAATAATAAAAAATTGCAGGACAAATATATAATGGCCACAAAATAATTATGTAATTCACCATAGAAAAAACATTTAAATTCAGGCAACAGGAGAAAAACAACCTCCTCAACCCCCTACCCCAACACACACAAAGTAATCAAGGTCATTTGGGAAACCTCTCCATTTGTAATTGTTATGCTCTAAAATCTATCACTGTATCCATTTAAAAAAATTTTTTTTTAAATAGTAACCCAAAGGCAAAAATTCCCCTTGATGTTACAGATACAAAGTGCATAATTTTTTTCTCCAACTTTTAAGTTCAGGGGTACATGTGCAGGATGTGCAGGCTTGTTACATAGGCAAATGTGTGTCACGGTGGTTTGTGGCACAGATCATCCCGTAAGTGTATAATTTTAAAGTGAGCTCAGATTTATAATTGGGATGTGAATGTTCATTTGCTCCAAAATTACATCACCCCAGCCCATCTGGAGATTGTAAGATAACACTTCTATCATATTTTAATCCGTCCTTAAATAGGACTAGCCCAAGGAATTTACCAAATACCAAATAAAATTATTTTATCTTCAACGTGTTGCATAAGCTTTAGTTGCTTTAAAAGTTATTTTCTAAAACTAGCAAATTAAGTTATAACAGTCCTAGCTAGAAGCTTAAAATTTCAAGAGTTGGTTATAAAGACTTCGAAAACTCAATTCAACAAACTTTAGTGAATGCATATTACATGCTAGGAACATAGAAATAAATAGAATTCAGTCTCTATCTTTGTGTCTACAGGGATACCTCTCCTTTAAGAAAGATATATATATATATATATATATATATAAAGAAGTATAAAACAAACGTAAAAGAGTAATTCATTCTACCAGGAGTATATATAGGGGTAGGAGTTGAGCCAGATGGGGAGAATACCTAAAGAGAAGAACATCTGAAGTGAGTGAAGAGGAGGATGCATTTATCACAGTTGAAACAGGAAAAGACATTCTAAACTGGGAGACAGGACCGATTATGGACTTTATTTTTCCCCTTGCCACATTTCAAAAACAGCTAGAGGTAATTCCTAAAGATATGAGTATAGAATAAAAGTAAATTAGATGGAAAAGCATCTAAAGATGCTGGATAAAATATATGGTTAAGATTGAGAGGGAAGCAAAGAAATTCCTGGAGGGCAGAAACAAGAAAGAAACATACATTCACAAAGGTGAGTAACATTATAGACAGTTTTCCCTGGAGTTACTGGCCAATCCTTGGTGGACAAAAGCCTAGGTTTTAATGGGCTACTTGCTGAGATGACAGGAGGCCACCTGGGGCCCTTCCCAGGAGAATGTATTAACCACACCTTTACAAATATGCTAGAAGCCTCCCAAAAGTCTGCATCCTTAGTAAGTGAAACAGGTAAAAGCTCATTCTGCAGAGGGCGATAATGAGAATAAGGGTCTTTATTGGCTTTGGTTCTTGGTAGAAGAGTAAAACAGAAATATGTCTCCACTGTGAATTCTTAATAAGCCTGCACCCTTTGTGACTAAAATTCAAACTAGTGATGTGGCCTGAAAAACTCAAGTCAAAAATTTACTTAAAAGTAGGTGGTACCACTAGATACTCAAATCATCTCTGGAAAAAAAAAATTGAATACCCTGCTTCAAAAAAAATCACAAAAAATAAAGTTCTAATGTCATGGGCTCACAATTTTAAAAAATCACCAAAGAAACAAGCACCTATGAGTAAGAGCCAATGCATTAGACCAACAAAGACAGCAGGTAAGAGTATTATCAGATGCAAACATAAAATATTTTTAATGTATTTGAAAAAATATAAAAGGGGGAACAAGTATGACAGAATAGGAGACTATTAAAATGGACCAGGCAGATTGGAAAATAAACAATATTTATTACCCATGGAATTTAAACATGCATGCAAAAATTTCAAGGGCAACTGAAAGAACAAAATAAGGTATGAAACTTACAAATAAGGGGTGGAAAATCTCAAGCAATTCAAAAGAAGGCAAATAAGGAGAAAAATATGAAAAGCAGAACATATGAAATATATAAATAAGGTGGTAAGGATAAATTTAAAAAGATCAGAGCACTCATCTCGGCAGTCTGAGACCAGCCTGGACAACACAGTGAGACCCTGTCTCTAAAAAAAGTTTTTAAAAATTAGTTGGGCGTGGTGGCACGTGACTGTGGTCCCAGCTCCTTGGGAGGCTGAAGTGGGAGGAGTGCTTGAGCACAGCAGGTGGAGGCTGCAGTGAGCTGTAACCACACATCTACACTTCAGCCTGGGTGACCAAGCAAAACCCTGTCTCAAAAAAAAAAAAAAAAAAAAAAAAAAAAAAAAAGAAGAAAAAGAAAAAAAAGAAGAAGAAAGAAGATCAGTAAGCACAATTGATGGAAATGAATTGTTTCCCTTAAAAGATTGTCAGACTAAATTAAAAAGCTGAATTTAAATGTATGCTGTATATCAGAGACATATAAAATATAAGAACAGAAATGCTGAAAGTAAAAAAACAAAAAAGAAGTTAAAACATCTACCAAAACACAGAACAAAGAAAACCAGTTAACCACTTCCAGTTAGAACACAGAAATATGACACTTCGCATAACAAGGAGAAAAGGTTAGATATGCAATGAAATCATACTTTTTGTTGGGTGGTTGGTTGGTTAGTTGGCTGGCTGTATACAAAGAACGTAAATGAACTAAACTCCAGAGAGAGAGAAGCCCTTGCTAATAGAGAAAACACTCCAAGCCCTTTTCATCCCTGGGTCACAGTGGAAAGAAGAGCAAACTGCATGCTGAAAGCAGAGGAAGAGAAACCAAAATAATCTTTTAGCAACCTTTCATTGGCTGAAGATATCTGACTTAAATTAAAACCTGAGGCTCTCCAGACCTGTTCTGCCAATTCTTTCTGATGAAGCCTTCAAGTAGGATACAGCAGAATTGCTGAGAGGGATTGCCCTCAAGTAACTCAGGTTACCTTAAGTGAATGTAAGGTTGAAGGCAGGACAGGAGGGCCTACAGCTAGTCAATGATATTGGACAGTGAAACTGAAAATAAAAATACCACTTCCAATGGCATTGAAAAATATTAAATACTTAGTGATAAACTTAACATGTGCAAGACCTCTAAAATGCAAGCTCCCAAACACTGCCAAGAAAAATTAAAGACTACAAATGGAGATCAGAGTGGTTGACAAAGGCTGTTAAAAAAAAAAAAAAAAGTGGAGATATATACCATGTTCATGGATTGGAACACTCAACCTTCTTAAGAATTCTCTTCTATTTGATCTATAGAGTTGACATCTTCCAATAAATAGCCCAACAGATTTTTATAGAAACTGACAAGCTAATTCTGTAATGATATGAAAATACAAAGCTTCTAGAATAGCCAAAATAATCTTGAATTAAAGCAAGTTGGAAGACTTACACTATCTGACTTCAAGAGTTACTTTAAAATAGTGTTTCTCAACTGAGGGTGACTTTGTTCCCTAGGGGGCATTTGGCACTGTCTGTAGACATTTTTTGATTATCACACCTACTGAGTGGCTACTAGCATTTAGTGGGTGGAGGCAAGGGATGATGCTGAACATCCTATAATACATAGGATAACCTCCCACAGCAAACAACTATCAGGCCCAAAATGTCAATAGTGCTGAGATGGAAAAATCCTGCTCTAAAGCTACAGTATATAAAGACAGCATGGCATTAACATAAGACTAGACAAAAAGACTAATGAAACAGAAAAGCTTAGAATTTCACTATATTTATATAGTCAATTGATTTTCCACAGTGGAGCAAGGCTATTCAATAACAGTGAAAAAATCTTCTTAAAGAAAGATGTTGTGAGAATAGGTAAAATTAGTATTTTAAAATAGTGTTTTACTTTAAAATTAGTATTTTACTTTAAAATTAATATTTTACTTTAAAATTAGTATTTTAAAAACAAGACAACAAAAATGCCTCAAACCCTTATCTTAGTCCATATACAAAAATTAATTTCAGGCTGGGCACAGTGGCTCATGCCTGTAATCCCAGCACTTTGGGAGGCCGAGGTGGGAGGATCACAAGGTCAAGAGATCAAGACCATCCTGGCCAACGTGCTGAAACCCGCCTCTACTAAAAATATAAAAATTAGCTGGGCGTGGTGGCATGTGCCTGTAGTCCCAGCTCCTCAGGAGGCTGAGGTAGGAGAATCCTTGAACCTGGAAGGTGGAGGCTGCAGTGACCCGAGATCGCACCACTGCACTCCAGCCTGGCAACAGGGCGAGATTTCATCTCAAAAAAAAAAAAAATTAATTTCAGACAGAAAACTTACCTAAACATAAAAATTAAAACCTTAAAACTTCTGGAAAAAATAAAAGAGAATAGTTTCATGACCTTGGCACTAGACAAAGATTTCTTTTTTTTTTTTGAGACACAGCCTTGCTCTGTCGCCCAGGCTGGAACGCGGTGGTGCGATCTTGGCTCACTGCAACTTCTGCCTCCTGGATTCAAATGATACTCATGCTTCAGCCTCCTGAGTAGCTGGGATTACAGGCATAGGCCACTATGCCTCACTAATTTTTCTAATTTTAGTAGAGACAGGGTTTCACCACGTTGGCCAGGCTGATCTCGAACTCCTGACCTCAGGTGATCCGCCCGCCTTGGCCTCCCAGAATGCTAGGATTACAGGCACGAGCCACCGTGCCCAGCTAGACAAAGATTTCTTACACTGAACCAAAAAATGTACTAATAATAAAAGAAAAAAATTGATAAACTTAACTTCTCAAAATAGAATTTTCTGTTCATCAAAAGACATCATTTACAAAATGAAAAGGTAAGTTACAGAGTAGGAGAATATACAATAGATTGATCTGTCAAAAGGCTGGTATTCAGAAAAAAAAAAAAGATCCCTACAGTATAATAATAATAATGACAAACCAATCATTTAAATGGGTGGAAAACTTCAACAGAATTTTCAGGAAAAAAAAAAAAGATATGCCAACAGCCAATAAATACATGAAAATGTGGCAAACATCATTAGCCATCATGGTAATGCAAATTAAAACTAAAATGAGATACTACTTGACACCCACTAAAATGGCTACATTCAAAGACCATCAAATTTTGCAAGGATTTGCAAGTGGGTTAGAACTCTCATCTTTGCTGGTAGTAGTACAAACTGGTAAAGCCACTTTGGAAAACTGCTTTGGCAATCTTAATAAAGTTAAATATATATGTACTCTACAACCCAGCAATTCCATCCCTAGATATTTATCCTTAGAGAAATAAAAACTTATATCCACAAAAAGACTTATGTAAGAATAGTCTAAAACTGGAAAGAACAGAAGGATGGATAAACAAACTGTGCTATATTCATACACTGAAATATGATTCAGTAATAAAGAGAAAATAACACTGATATGTGCAAGCAACATGGATGAATTGCAAAAACATTATGTAGAGTGAAAGAAGCCTCGCACGTAAGAGTACATACATATTGTATGATTCTATCTATATAAAATTTAAGAACATGCAAAACTAATCAAAGATGATAGAAACCAAAAAAGTGGCTGCCTAGGGCAGCGGGAGGGGGATGCATGGTAGAATTTACTTGAGTGAACTTTCTGGGGTGATAAAATGTTCTGTATCTTGATTGGGTGGTACTTACTATAGTAGAAACACATCAAAAAAGGCTAGGTGTGGTGGCTTACACCTGTAATCCCAGCACATTGGGAGGCTGAGGCATGAGGATCGCTTGAGCCCAGGAGTTCAAGACCAGCTTGGGCAACATAGTGAGATCCCATCTCTATAAAAATTTTAAAAATTAGCCTGGTGTGGTGGCATCTGCCTACGGTCCTAGCTACTCTGAAGGCTGCAGCAGGGGATCACTTGAACTCACAAGTTTGAGGTTACAGTGAGCTATGATCATGCCATTGCATTCTAGCTTGGGCAACAGAAAGAGATCTTGTCTCTAAGAAATAGAAAAAAATTTAAAAATTAAAATACAACTAGCAAACTTTATCTAGTGGACATATACAAAACATTAATCAACTGCAGAATAAATATACATTTTAAACACAAAGGATATTTATAAAAAGTGATCACATACAAGGCCACAAGGTAAATCTCAACAAATTCCCCCCCCAAAATGGTATCAATCATGCAAACCACATATTCTAATCACAACAAAATTATATCACAAGACAGTAACCTAAAAACAAGTATCATTTTTGAAAATTAAAAACAGGCTCATCTGAAGGTATTAAGTTCCCTTGATTGTGCAGTCAGTTCCAAATACAACTCCTTATTTTACTCTTTCCCCCTTCTGACTACTGCACTTGACTAAAAAGAAAAAAACAAAATTAAAAACACACTTCTAAGTAATCTATAGGTTAAAGAAGAAATGAGACACACAACTATGGCCAATTAATTTTATGAGAAAAGTATAAAGGCAAATCAATGGAGAAAGGACAGACTTTTCAACAAATGGTATTGGAACAACTGGACATCCTTTTTTTTTTTTTTTTTGAGACGGAGTCTCGCTCTGTGGCCCAGGCTGGAGTGTAGTGGCTCCCTCTTGGCTCACTGCAACCTCCACCTCTCGGCTTCAAGCAATTCTCCTACCTCAGCCTCCTGAGTAGCTGGGATTATAGGCGTGCACCACCATGTCCTGCTAATTTTTGTATTTTTAGTAGAGATGGGGTTTCACTATGTTGGCAAGGCTGGTCTCAAACTCTTGACCTCAGGTGATTCACCTGCCATGGCCTCCCAAAGTGCTGGGATTATAGGCATGAGCCACCATGCCCAGCCCATACATTTTTTTTTTTTTTTTAAGAAGGTCTACCTACAGTTTGGATCATAACACCGAGACACAATTTTGAAGGCCATAATCCTCAATGTTGAAATCCCAAAAGAGCAAAATCCCCAAAGTCTAAATCTCTAACATCTAAGATCCCAAAAGTCACCATCACAGGATAGTTGCATCATGTTTGACCAGATCTTATGAACTATCTCCATGCTAACTGCCCAAATCTATCCCTAATACCAGTTTTTTTATATATTGAATTTTTTTAGTTTTCTTTTAAAAAATTTTTTCCACTACTTTTAATTGTCAGCTTTTTTTTTTTTTTTTTTTTTTTAACAATTCTCTGTGCCATGTATTTAATCTTCACATCATTTCCAATACTGGAGATATAAATTGTATAGAGACTTTTAGAGAGTTCTAATTTGTTTTATGCATGTTTTGCAAATGTGACTCCATGAAAGTGCATTATCAGAATGCTGACTTTGTGTGCAAGCATTGTGCATGTACATAAAAATTGTTAAAACTTCAATAAATGAATAGATGTTGTTTTTGTAAAAAACATAAAAATAAAAATAAAAGTCTACCTAAACTTCGCATCTAGTACAAAAACTAACCCAAACATGAAATACAGACTTCAATGTAAACCATTAAACTATACAACTTTTAGAAGAAAACATAGAATTCTTCATGACCTGGGTCAGGCAAAGAGTTTCTAGATTTAACACCAAAAGTTATGATCTGAAAAGAAAAAGTGGATCAACTGGACTTCACCAAAATTAAAATGTGTGTATTGCAAAAGACACTAACGAGAATTTTTTTTAAAAGGAACTACAGACTGGGAGAAAATATTTGCAAATCACATATCTGAAAGAGGATTTATATCCAGAATGTGTAAAGATCATTCAAAACCTACTATTAAGAAAGCCACCCAATTAAAAAATGGGCAAAGGCTTGAATAGATACTTTACAAAAAAGGATACAGAGATAGCTAATAAGCACTTGAAAAGATGCTCAACATCTTGAGTTATTAGGGAAATGCAAAACCACTATTAAACAGTATTACATACCTATTAAAATGGCTAAAATTAGGAAGAAAAAATTGGATATTACCAAATGCTTACAAGCAACTGGAACTTTTATACCTTGTTGGTGGGAATGCAAATTGCAATCGCTTTGGAAAACAGTTTGGTAGTTTCTTTTAAGCTTGAACATATAATTTGAACCAGTCATTCCACTCCTAGGTATTTACCCAAGAGAAATGAAAGCCTATGTCCACAGAAATACTGTAAAAGAATATTCATTCCAATTTTATTTGTAATAACCAAAAACTGGAAACAACCCAAATGTCCATCAACAGGTGAAGAGGCTTTTAAAGTTGTGATATATTAATACAATGAACAAGAACAAACTATTAATACATGCAACATAAATCGTAAGGACTGAAATGTGCCCACTGGATTTGGTACTTAACTGCTAGTTAATAACAGGTCATGTATTTGTCAGAGCAGTTTGAGCTGTATGGTATATGGTATATGTAGAAATGATTGCACAGTGGACTGTGAATAAATGAGAGATGAAGAGGTAGAGACAGTGATGGACAACTACACTTTCAAGGACCTTGGCTGTGAAGGGAAAGAAAGAGGTTAGACTGGTAATCTAGAGGATGAGGGTTGAATTTAGGGATGAGGTTTGAGTAAGTTTACAGGGTAAGATGAAAGGGAGAGGGGCAGAGGTTGAACACCTGAAAGAAGATAATGGTGGAGTAAAGCCTCTGGAAAAACTGGAAGAAAACAGGATCTGGAGACTGAAAAGTAGAGGAAAGCTACGTTGATATAACTTCGTCTGTGGGTGTAACAGGAAGTTACCCAGTTCCTGCATCCCTTGGCTTTATCTTCTCTGTGAAATAGGGGAATGAAGTCATCTGTGGAAACTGAGGAAGAGGTGGAGTAGGAACTTGAGGAAAGTGGTAGTGGCTAGAAATAGCTGTGTGAGCAGTGGAGAAATGAGCTGACTTGAGATAAGTCTAAGACTTGCTAGAGAATACTGAAGGCCCAACAAAGGTTATATACCATGAACCATGTCAAACTGCCATAAAAGTTTCTAAATATCTAAGAATGAGCCTCAAGCAAGTTATGGGATAAGGAGAAATGTTTTTATTTATCACTGCCAACTTGTAATAAAGTTCGGGTCCACATTAGGAGGAACATTCACCTAGACTACTACAACTACCTTCTCCCGGCTTCTAGACCTGTTCCTACTCCAAACCATTCTTCTTAGTATTGCCTAAGCCACCTTTTAAAAATAAATCTGATCATTTTAATCATTTCTTTAAGTCATTCAATAGCTTCTCAGATTCAGATAAAATCTCAAGGTGTTAATAAAGCAAAGAGGGTCCTTCATAATCCAACCTCTTGTTCTCATCTCTTAGCAATCACATTCATCCTACATTCTAACCATAATGAACCAATTCCAGGTCCCCAAATACTACCATCTCTTATTCACTGACTTTGTACATGAAATTCCCTCTGCTTGAGGTGCCCTTCTCCCTCATCCCCTGTCATCATCAAAATTTAACTCAAATATCACTCCCCTAATCAGGCCTAGAAAAAACTACAGTGCCAACTGCAGCGGGTACCATTCATAACATAATGTAAAAATTGTCACATCAGAATTGTACAAACTGAGGCCCTTGGTATCCCATCTATATCTTCCCACAGTAACCATTCTGTACTTATCTGTATATATATCTTTACTGCAATTTGTTTACAAATATTCAAGTATAAGTTTCTTCCGGGTAGGAATTATGTCAAGGAAGCTTCCTTGACCTTATAATTTGGACTAGGTTAAATTAGGATTTTCTAATTAATCACTGTTTTTCTCCATAAAACAAAGATGCAAAGTGCTAAGAGGTAACAATTAAAACAGCTAATATTTATTGAATGTTGACTACAGGCAAGCCACTGTAGCATTTTATACACGTTATCACATTAAATTTTCATAAGAACCTAAGATAGGTACCATTATAACCCCTATGTTATAGAAGAGAAAGCTGAGACACAAAACAGTAAAGCAACTTGCCAAAAGGCACATGGCCAATGAAAAACAGCAGAATGTGAATCTAGGTAGACTATCTTAAGAGACTGCACATTTAAAATGATTTGTTTAAGCCAGGCCCAGTGGCATATACCTGTAGTCCCAGCTACTTGGGAGGCTGAGTCAAGAGGACTGCTTGAGCCTAGGAGTTCAAGGACAGCCTAGGGAACATAATGAGACCCCATCCCTGAAAAACTTTTTTAAAAAAATAATGTGTTAAATGTCTGCCTTACCTGCTTCATATGATATTAATTTTGTTCCCAGTCTACCCTCAGGACTCAAAGCCTAGTATACAGGCCTTCAATAAACATGTCTGCTAACTACCAGGTGCAGTGACTCAAGCCTATATAATCCCAACACTTTGGGAAAAGAGGCAGGAGGATCACTTGAGGCCAGAAGTCTGAGAGCAGCCTGAGAAATATAGAGAGATCTCATCTCTCAAAAAATATTTTAAAATAAAAACATTAGCCAGGCTTGGTGTTACATGCCTGTAGCTCTAGTTACTCATGAGACCAAGGTGGGAAGATTACTTGAGCCCAGGAGTACAAGACAGTGAGACCTTGTCTCTTTAAAGAAAAAAAAAAGTTTGCTAACTTAAAGATGACTCTAAATTCAGCTCTCTGAATACCTGTTATCTACTATGTTAGCCATCCTTCTTGACTTCCTCTGATCAGCAAATTTGATAAGCCTACTATGTTCCTGACAAATTATCACTAAAAGTGTTGCAAACTCCTATATTTATGTTCAGTAAATTATTTTGACATCTCAAACCTGAACATTCACCCAACTACTTAACTGAAATCACAGCTATTTAAACTATTCAAAGGGCTAAAGAACAGACCCATTACTTTGGTAGGTTTTCCATAAAACATTATTTTACCTTTTGTCAAGGCTTGCAGTTTTTCAACAGGTAAATCAACACTCTTGTCTCATTTCGTTCAGTTTAATTATTCTTAGCTTCCAAATGCACTTCTAAGCCTTTCTCATTTTGTCACAATTATTTTCTGCTAACCTCCTATTTGTCGCAAAGCTCCAGAGAATAAAGAGTGAGGAATAAGGTGTTCCATATTACTAACTGAATTTTTATGAGGGTGAGGGAATAAAACTTCTAAAAGTTTGACTATATAAACAGTATCTTTGGAGAACAGGAATTAGGAACTTTATGTAAACAGAGACAAAACACAGAACTATCAGACGGTAAAATTACCTCCCCTCAGGAGAGCTAAATTTTAGTGAATACTTTTTACAAAACAGTTAAAAAAATCTATTGTTTTTAAAACCCAAACCCCGAGAAATGAGATGAGAAAATGAATAGACTGATGAAAAGAGTGTGTGTGTATACATATAAATCATCCTTGATTTTAAATTCTTTTTCCTCTTGGATGCCATATTAAACTATAAACTGAAGTATGCTATAATCCAACATTGAGAGTACTCACCAGTGTTTATTTGAGGTTAAGATGTTCTCACTGTGTTATCAAACTAACAATGTAACAAAGAGAAAAAGATAAGAAATGACTTCTTAAAAACAAAAATGTTGCCGGTTGCCATGGCTTATGCCTGTAATCCCAGCACTTCGGGAGGCCAAGGTGGGTGGATAGCTTGATCCCAAGAGTTTGAGACCAGCCTGGACAACATAAAAAACCCCATCTCTACAAAATACAAAAAAATTAGCCAGACATGGTGGTGTACGCCTATAGTCCCAGCTACTTGGGAGGTTGAGATGGGAAGATCACCTGAGCCCGGGCAGGTTGAGGCTACAGTGAGCCATGATCGTGCCACTGCACTCCAACCTGGGCGACACAGCTGTCTCAAAAACCAAAATAAAAAATAAAAATATCGTCAATCTGTCTTAATTTAATAATTTTTGATAAAAGTTATTTATCTCGGCAGGGTGCAGTGGCTCACCCCTGTAATCCCAACACTTTGGGAGGCTGAGGTGGGTGGATCATTTCAGGTCAGGAGTTTGAGACCAGCCTGGCCAACATGGTGAAACCCCATCTCTACTAAAAATACAAAAATTAGCCGAGTGTGGTGGCACACACCTGTAGTCCCAGCTACGCAGGAGGCTGAGGCAGGGGAATCACTTGAACCCAGGAGGCAGAGGTTGCAGTGAGCTGTGACTGCACCACTGTACTACAGCCTGGGCGATAGAATGAGATTGTCTCAAAAAAGAAAAACGTTATTTATCGTATGGTTTGTTGTGTGACTCAGATTATAATACACATAGCTTTAATATTAAACTTTTCATCATTATCTGAACAGCACGCATTATAGTAAATTTTAAAAATGTTTTCTTAAAACACTGTACAATTCCAGGTTTTGATTTTTAAAAGGACTAAAAATCTATACATTCATTTTAAGAATCTTCAGTCATCTTCAACAGCTTCCTAAGTGTTATATGAAGTTCAATAATGGTACTTACGTTAAGAAAAAGAGAACCAAATGATAGGAAATGGTCAAAAAGTTAGTATTAGACACAGAACTCTTTTGATCATGAGGGCAATAAAAGTCTGAATTACGCCACTAAATGAGGACTATGGAGTCACCATTCTAGACATCCTCAGAAAAATGCCAACAGGCTGCTCCATCTATAACTCTCGCTCTCTCTTTCTGACACTTTAATATCCCAGTCTTATTTATGCAGTTTTAATAGGCAACACTTCCGAAACTTTCCCCACTAAAGTACATGGCATTTTTTTAAGTATCAGAAGGCACCTGCAGGTCTGGAACCCCAGCTCAGGGATTAGATGGATGGAAAGTCCAGCAAGAGGAAGGAACTGCTTGAACTAAAGCTGACATGGTGGCGCTGTTTTCTAAAAAAAAAAAATATATATATATATATATTTATATTTATATATATATATATTTATATTTATATATATATTTATATATATATATAAAATGATTTGAGAAATTTGTATAGAAAAACTGGAGGTAGAAATCACCAATTACTAGGGCATTAATCTAGTATACCAGACAAAATGACCTCTTTGTGTCTCCTCTATCTTCAAACCACAAAATAAAACTTCTAAGGAAATAAAATTGTATTTCTAGTTTTAAGGAATAACAGACTCTCATTAGCCACTTTCATATTCTGTGGTATTTAGAATACATCCAGATACCATGAAGTGTCTTACAGCTGAGGCCTCCACAAACCATGTAATAACTTATATTACTCTCAAATTCATGTTAGAAACTCAAGTGACATTGAAATATCACACAAATTAGCTGGTGCTACTTTTGTCACTAGCACTGTTGAATCATACATAACTAAGGCAGCAGAAAAATCATCTCTGGGTTCGTTCAAGACCATTTTTCTTTTAATGTCTTTTTTTCAATTTGCTTCTAACTATAAGGTTATAGACACCTTTTAAAAAATAGCTCATAGAATTACAGAATGGTAAAACACTGAGACTGGATAAACTAGTACATCAACCTCCAACTCTCAGCAACTTGATGACTACAGGAGTCTATTTAAAACTAACTGGGCCTCAGGAGGCTGTGGAGGATCGCTTGAGCCTGAGTTCAAGGCTGCAGTGAGCTATGATCGCACCACTGAACTCCAGCCTGGGTGTCAGAGCCAGACCCCATCTTAAGTGGTCACTGATACAGATTTTCATTTAATAAATTGTGGGTATATTTCAAAGATGACCACTCTACTACTCATAGACATTTAGGTTGCTTTCAATCTGGGAGGATTATAAATAACAGTAAATGAACATCCTTATAAATATATCTTTGTATCTAAGGTCAATGATTTCTCCAAAGAGCGTGTATATTCAATTTTGCGAAACTGCTCTCCAATCAAGACTCCATCCATCCATGCTATCATAAAAAATTTGAATGTATGTGTGTTTCACTACATCTGCAACAACTAGAGGGATTATTACTTTAAAATATCTAGCAGTTTAAAAGTGTTATCTATTTCTGCATGTTTATTAATGAAAGTGAAAATCCTTTAATGTTTTTTAACAATTTGTATTTCTTCCATGTGCCCATTCTCTAGCTTTTGCCCATTTTCTGTTGGGTTCTTCAAGTTTATTTCTGTTGATTTTAAGAGCTCTTTAGGCTGGGTGTGGTGGCTCATACTTGTAATCCCAGCACTTTGGAAGACGGAGGCAGGAGGAACATTTGAGCTCAGGAGTTAGAGACCAGTCTGGGCAACATAGTGAAACCCTGTCTCTATTTTTAAAAAGTAAAAAAGAGAGCTCTTTTAATATTAAAGATATTAACTTTTATTTTTCACATATATTGCTAATATCCTCCCCTTAGTTTTTGCTTTTCCTTTTAGGCATTTTTTATGGTATATTTTACCAAATACACATCTTAGATGTCTTCATAGACAAATCTGATGTTCTTTTCTTGCTTTGAAGTCAATAGCGTCTTTCCCTCCAAGATTATAAAAAGTTCTATTTTCTTATTTATTGGCTTTGTTTCTTAAAATCTTTAATCCACGTGGACTTCATTTTTGTATATAATGAATATAAACTTTATTCTTCCCCACTGCTTACTAAGTATCCCAACAAAGGTACAAAATAAACTAGTGTGCTGGAACTGGTGCATACTGCTCATGACAGTTACATTTTCTGGAATTTTGTAAGCTGATTGTGAAACATAACCATAAAAAACTATGTTATATAAACTTAGAATAAAATACATCATATTTAAAACAAAGGTAACAAATACTTAGGAATCATCACTCCCTAGTTATTTTATTATGATTTATGCTCTTAAGGTTATATAACACCTATTTTATCTGTATGGTGAAAATACTATATAAGGGCGTGCTAGTGTGTATCTTTCTCCATTTCAGCATTTAGTGACTTCACATTAGTGGCTTGAAATTGGCCATTATAGTATTTACATCACAGAGATCAGCAAACCCTACAAACTACAGCTTTTTTATTTTTCAGAGGGCCTGTTGTTAAACATATGCCACCATACCACTGGAATAAGCCATTCTTTGCTCACTAATTTGAAAAAGGATCTCTAGTATACACTAAACTGCCATTTATTCATAAGTTTATAAAACAGAATAGAGCTTAGAATTGAACTTTTTTTTCTACTCTAGCATCGCAGACTACTTTGGTATGTTTTGATATATTAGATAAGACTTTGGACACAGTTTCTATTAACTGGATCTCTATTTTTCTAACATAGATCACAGTACTGCAAAGAAAAGGGTATTTTCCCTAAACAGTTCAATAGCATTCTTAACTTTATGTAGATTATAGAAAACAGTATAAAGGACTATTTCTTTTCAAAATAAAGGGCTATTTCTGGACATAGCTGGTTACCATATACTATTTTTAGATTAGAGCTCTTACTCTTAAAAAAAAAAAAAAAATCCAAACGTAAGAAAACAAAACCAATACCATGGGGTTGGGTCTAAATAATAATAATAATAATAAATAAGTGTCCTCTCATAAAAATTCTGCCAGTGTGTGAAGAAATGGGGATCTTTTAATACTTTTTTTTTTTTTTTTTTTGAGACAGGATCTGGCTCTGTTGCCCAAGCTAGAGTACAGTGGCACAATCTCGGCTCACTGCAACCTCTGCCTCCTGGCCTCAAGCCATGCTCCCACCTCAGCCTCCCAAGTAGCTGAGACTACAGGCACACTCCACCATGTCCAGCTAATTTTTGTATTTTCAGCAGAGACGGGGTTTTGTCATGTTGCCTAGGCTGGTCTTGATCTCGTGAGCTCAAGCAATCCACCTGCCTTGGCCTCCCAAAGTGCTGGGATTACAGGTGTAAGCCATGGCGCCTGGCTGTTGATGGTACTCTTCTTTCAGAGTCACCACCACATACAAACTCAGCATTGGAAACTTTCTTCCTTTTTTTACATAGAGATGGGTCTTGCTATGTCACCCAGGCTAGATGCAGTGGTTATTCACAAGAGCAATCATTGCATACTAAAATCCCAAACACCTGGGCTCAAAAGCGCCTCCTGCCTTAGCCTCCTAAGTAGGCTGAGTAGCTGAAAATACACACATGGGCCACCATGCCCAGCCTAGAAGCTTTCAATTCAGCAATCAACAAGCACCCATCATGGGACCAGGCTAGGCTCTGAAGAAGCAACTAAGACATGACCCCAATCTTCGAAACTCTCGTCATTTTTAGTGGATCAGTGGGTAGAGAAAATGTCACAGGTGGTTATAAGCACTTACATTAGCATTGAGAGAATGAGTATCTACTTTAAGAGGAAAAGAAAATCAGGGTACAAAAACTAGTTATTTAAAGTTTGCCCACCTACAGAGACAAGCTGATAGATGCTGATAACTAGACCTTCAGCACCTATACCAGTTAAACATTACGGTGTCCCTATTTAATGTCTTTCCTGCTGAGGTACTTTAAGTCGGTGATTTATTTGCAGATAGTGATATCAGCTGCATCAAGAAAACCAGTAACTGCTGCCTATGTACTTCCTTACCTGTCACAAGCCATTTAGATTTGCACTCCAGCTACCTCATTCTAGGTGTTTACATTACGTAACTATGTAATGAAATAGCTGGGTTGACTCAACAGAACCACCCTTTTTGCATCTAAACCGAATGACCTCACTTTTAAAGGCTTGCTGTCATTCAATTTCTTGTAAACATAGTATCTTATATTGTAGCCTAGGCAGCAAACACAGCAGTTGCCCTTTTCACACATACAATTGATACAGTGATGATTTCAGCCTTTTCCAATCATTAACTCATATTTTAGATTTAAAAATCTATTTCTTAAGGCTTTGTACTATATATAGGGGAAATAATCACTACCCTTGGGGAAACAATGGCTCATTTACTGAAAATGAGTTTAACAAAGGAATTATTTGGTACTGAAAAATACAGAGCAGTGACACAAATCATAGCATCATCAGCTCATATGACTGCATTAGGGTAATTTACTTTAAAAAAAACTACAATAACTCAAAATTTAACTTCAACAATAAAATCACGTCCTCTGTCACAGAATTGTGAAACCAGATCTTACACTATTTTGAAAATGTTCCCTTAAGTCTCAACCTGAGATAAAAACCACAAAAAAAAAAAAAAGTTTGTAGAATGGAATATTTCTATACTGCCTGAAGCTCAGTTTTGACTGGTACATGTTTCATTTACACATTTGATTCACACTGAATTTTGTTTTAATTATTAAGAGAATGAATAGCATTCCAAAATAGTCACAAGCTTTAAAACTTCGAGTTCCTTCTCTAGTTGGAGAGCTTACAAAATTCATTACATGGAACAGTGAGTTGATGCAGTGACCACAAATTTCTTAACACTGTATAAGTCTTAAATTAATCATAACCCAACCTCTGCAAGTTCTGTAGAAATAGCCTCAAAGTAGGTAATGCAGCCAGGCATGGTGGCTCACGCCTGTAATCCCAGCACTTTGGGAGGCCGAGGCGGGCGGATCACCTGACGTCAGGAGCTCAAGACCAGGCTGACCAACATGGAGAAACCCCCTCTCTACTAAAAATACAAAAATTGGCCAGGCGTGGTGGCGCATGCCTGTAATCCCAGCTACTCGGGAGGCTGAGGCAGGAGAATCGCTTGAACCCGGGAGGCAGAGGTTGTGGTGAGCCGAGATCGCGCCACTGCACTCCAGTCTGGGCAACAAGAGCAAAACTTCATCTCAAAAAAAAAAAAAGAGGTAACGCAAAAGTCACAAAATGTTAATTGAGAAGAAATCTAGAAGCGCGGTTTCTGGATATATCATACAATTCTTTCAAATTTCCTGAGGTTTAAAACTTTTCAAAAAATAGGTGGAGGAATGATATGCTCAAAATAAATATACAACTTAGTTACATTGGATATATCATACAATTCTTTCAAATTTCCTGAGGTTTAAAACTTTTCAAAAAATAGGTGGAAGAATGATATGCTCAAAATATACATACAACTTAGTTACATATAACATGAAAAGACTGAGCTGCTCTTCAGCAAAAATCTTGTAGTCTGTGACATTTAATCAGAAAACATTTAATCAGAGTCACTGGCCCACACAAAATAACCAACAGATTAATCTAAATATTCCATGGTTTTTCTCAGATGCACGTTCCGGGT
Source organism: Nomascus leucogenys (assembly GCF_006542625.1). Classification (NCBI taxonomy): domain Eukaryota; kingdom Metazoa; phylum Chordata; class Mammalia; order Primates; family Hylobatidae; genus Nomascus; species Nomascus leucogenys. The sequence goes on from NC_044399.1 coordinate 38,478,119, forward strand.
TTCATTTATATAGAGTTTTCATTTTTTATTTGTTTTGTTTTTATAAGAACACTTCCTCCATTTTCAATAGGTATTTAGTTGGACAGGTATTACTGGTAAAGCAGCAAAACAGCAAAAACTCTGGCTCAGCCCCCAACCAGCTGTGCAATGTTGAACAAACCTCTTAGCTTCTCTGGGTCTCAATTTTCCCATTTATAAAATAAGGCAGCTAGACTAGACGCATTCTAAAGTATCTTCCAACTCTCTAGTTTCTTCGAGGCAGAGCTCTAGGCTTGTGAGAATGAAAAAGCCCTCAAAACAAATGACCAAAATCTCATTCTGCAATGTTAGTGAAACAAACAGGATACAAAATTGTAAATACAGTGTGATCATGATCCCAACTCTAACTAATACTACAAACACACCCACACATTCCAGGTCAAAGTCTTCTACACAATACACCAAAATGCTATCAGTGGTTATCTCTGAGTTGTAGGTTACAAACGACTGTTTTTCCTTTCAGCTGTTCTGTGTTTTTCAAGGGTCCTACAATAAACATACTATTACTCTGATAATAGGGAGGAGGGTGAAAAACAAAGAAAAAAACCTTCCTTTTATGTGCTAAAGAAAATTTTACATTTGGAAAGCATTCTAGAATTTGAATGAATTTTTCAAAAACAGTTGGAGTTAATCAGAAAAAAAATCTCTAGTGAAGTCACATACCTGATACCTGTCAACCATCACACAAGCTATTTATTTTCCCTAAATTAGTAAATTTTCAGGAGGTACTATTTTTTTTCACTTATACTGAAACCAGTAATAATAATTATGATAGCTAATATTTACATAATGCCAAACACAGCTCTAAGACTTTAAATATATAATAATTCATTTAATCCTCACAACAGCCAGACATAGTGGCTCATGTCTATAATCCCAGCTACTTGGGAGGCTGAGGTGGGAGAACTGCTTGAGGACAGGAGTTTGAGACCAGCCTGGACAACATGGGCAGACTCCCAGGACCACCACCTCTTAAAAAATAAAAAAATCAGCTGGGTGCAGTGGGTTACACCTACAGTTCCAGCTACTCAAGAGGCTGAGGTGGGAGGATCACTCGAGCCTAGGAGTTCAAGGCACCACTATACTAAAAAAAAAAAAAAAAAAAAAAAAAAAAAAAAAATTCCAACCTGGCAAGGTGGCTCATGCCTGTAATCCCAGCACTTTGGGAGCCCGAGGTGGGCGACTCATGAGGTCAAGAGACTGAGATCATCCTGGCCAACAGGGTGAAACTCCGTCTCTGCTAAAAATATAAGAATTAGCTGGGCGTGGTGGCATGCGCCTGTAGTCCCAGCTACTCGGGAGGATGAGGCAGAAGAATTGCTTGAATCCGAGAGGCAGAGGTTGCAGTGAGCCAAGATCATGCCACTGCACTCCAGCCTGGTGACAGAGCGAGACTCCGTCTCAAAAAAAAAAAAAAGAAAAAAAAATCCCCACAACAACCCTACAATTACTGGAATACTATTACTATCTCTGCTGTATACATAAAGACCATGAGGTACATAGAGATAAAATAATTTACCTACAGATAATGAGCGGCAGAGCTAGGATTTAAAGAGCGTTATCCTCTTAAATAGCTGGGACTGAAGGTGTGTGCCACCACACCCAGCTAATTTTTATTTTTTATTTTCTGTAGAGATGAGCTCTTGCTACACAGCCCAGGGCTCAAGCAATCCTCTGGTCTCAGCCTCCCAAATGCTGGAGTAACAGGCATAAGCCAATGCGCCCAGCCTTGACTACTAAAATCATACTATCCCTTTAAATGTTAAATGTTCTCCTCAGGTCATTCTTTAACTGCTTTTGTTCTAAAAGTTCCTCTAAATTATTTTTCTTTAAACTGAAAAAAGACTGGCCCAACTTTTACTAGCTTAAAATTATGATTCTTTTCCAAATCATTATTTCAAAGCTATAAGGAGTATAATTTAATCCCTGTACATATCACTAAGTGAATAATATTATAACATCTGAGAAATTAAGTAACATTAATTATTAAGTTTAATATTGAAAGTCTTAATAAAGAAAGGTGCTTTGTTGGTCGACATTATTTGTCCTCATAAATCTTCTGCAAAGAATCCCTACAACCAACTGTTGCACTTTTCAAAAATTTCAATTTTATTAAAATGTTTTAAACAGTGTTATAATTAATTAGCTTGTGTTTTTAAAAGAATGCCTGTCAATATTTACTTTGAACACTGGCTATGGTATACACCCAGTTAACTTCGGAATAACCCCAATTACTGTAACCTGCCGAACCTGGGAAAATAAACACAGAGGAAGCCAATCAATTAAACATGGTTGAAGATGCTCACATAATTCTCTGAGGCAATTCAAACCCAAACCAAGCCCCTTCTTCTGCACAATAACCACATTACTTGCCAATTTTTATAGCTTCTGGATTACTTTTAATAAAGCTCAAATTTCCTCCACATCTGTATTACTAAATTTCCAGCTGTACTGAAGTAAATATAGAAATGAATAGTTTCCTATTTTAAAAAATTAGAAAAGAGAGGGAAGTGGAGAAAAAAGTGGGAAAAAACCCTCTGCACCAGGCTGCTTGTTAATTTAGATGTGCAATGAGACAATCACCTGATAATTGTACCCTTTGGGTACTTTTGTACTGGTAAGATAATACAGTGAAATAAAGTCACCTGGCTTATTTCAATTAACTTACACAATTTGCAAATCTGCAACTCTCTGCCATGGTACATTAAGAAAATTAGCATGTAAGAAAAATCACCTGCTTATGTAAATTGAAGGATCATTTTTATCCATGCAGACAGGAAGAAAAGCTGCAATCTGGGTCAAATGACTAATTTTATCTATTTGTTCAAATGTCTCTTTTCACCTTTTTTCTGTAGCTCAGAGCAAGAATTTTAGGTCAAAGAATGGATAAACAGAAAGTTTCTGTGTTGTCCATTCCTCTGTAAGAAGGCCGCTGCCTGACACTACTGAGCTCTATACTACTTAAATTGAAAACAAGACTAAGAAACTTATCCGGATAACAAAACCACAACACGGAGAGGATAAAAAGAGAAATCAATAGGAGATATCTGCTCTAATTGGGAAGGAAAGCAAACATGGCAAAGATCAGGTACCAATTTTACCTTCTGCTACTTTAGGCAAACAAAGCTTCAGAAAAGAAAAGGAAAAATGCCTCCAAATAACTCAGGGCAGACAGGACTTCTCTATAGAGATCATTATTCCAGTTTGTTCCATAAATATACCCAGTCAAGTTCTTCTGAGTCTGACATAAGTCAGACAAATGCAATATCTTGGTCATTAATGACTGCATTCCTGGCATTCACTGCTGGTATTCATCCCCCCCATTTAAAACTGACTCCATCTCCAGGTCCAGAAGTGGATCTGATTGCTCCAAAAGTAATCTTACCTTCATTGACAGTGACTGGTTCAGAAATGAGTACGTAATCCAACAAAAGCCAAAGAGAGGCCAGGTGCGGTGGCTCAGGCCTGTAATCCCAGCACTTTGGGAGGTCAAGGTGGGCAGACTGCTTGAGCCCAGGAGATCGAGACTAGCCTGGGCAACAAAGTGAGACCCTCCCCCACCCATCTCCACAAAAAAATAAAAAAAATAGCCAGGTGTGGTGACAGAGCAAGACTGTTTCAAAAAAAAAAAAAAAAAAGCCAGAGATCAATATGCTGGTTCTGGTCAATAGCCACGTGTGGCTACAGAACACTTAAAATGTGGCTAGACCAAACTGAGACATAGTCTAAGCATGAAGATACACAGTGATTTTGCAGGCTTAGTATGAAAAAAAGTAATATAGATCATTAATAATTTTTATAGTGAATACATGTTGAAATGACAATATTCTGGATATAGAGTTAAAATACATTACTAAAATTAATGTCACCTGTTTCTTTTTACATTTTTTACTGTGGCTACTAGAAAATTTAAGATTGCATACTTTCACTGTGTATTTACTGGATAGCACTGCTGGTTTGCTGAGGGTGTCTGCAAAAATGCTCCCTTCCTCTTGGACAAGAGCTTTAGAAAGTCACTCTCCCTCTTTGGGTACTGTAAGCCCTAAACTACTACAGCCTTAAAGCTGTGTCAAAGCTCATTTTCTGGGAGGCCCACATGCAAACTAGTAACTCTCTTATCCAAATTCAGAATTTAAAAGAGACTCCTGGAAAGAAATTTGTTTTAAAGAAACTTGCAAATTAATGTAAGCACTGGCCCTCAAATCATCTTACCTGATTACTCACACACAAAAGATGACAAAATACTGAACATTAAATTTTATTTAAAAATTTAAAAATCACTCAAAATATTATAAGAAAACTATTATAAGACTTATAAGAAACTAAGCAAGTTTTTAAAGTCTGAAACACTAAAAAGGTAAATATTATCAGGAAAATAGTAGTATCAAATGGACATGTAGGAAGAAATTGATTGCTCATTTGCAAATAGGCCTGCTCTTCTCCACAGCTGAACTACATGTATAATCCTTACCAATAACTCAGTAATAGAAGAAAACAAGTCTCTTGAAAAAAAATGAACATTTAAAATCTAATCCCAAATTAGAAAACTCTATAAAAGTCACCACACTGGAACAGGGTGACATTTATCTCATTCCTCCTTTAAACAATTTTAGAAGCTATTCAACACTGTAGTCCTGAAGAGAGAAAGTTGTCTTGTGGTCACTAGCAAACTCCAACGCTACTACGCTGTGCAAATATTAATATCATTTTATAATAGAATCTTAGGAAACACAGGATTTTATAAATGAGAAAACCAAGGCTCAGAAAGTTTAAATAACTTTACCAAGGTCGCAGCATTGTTGGCAGCAAGGCTAGGACCAGAACCTTGTCTCCTAACAAGTTTAGTTTAGTAATCTATTACCCTATTTAGAAAAACAACAAAAAAAAAGCCGGGCGCAGTGGCTCACAGCTGTAATCCCAGCACTTTGGGAGGCCGAGGCGGGCCGATCACGAGGTCAAGAGATCGAGACCATCCTGGCCAACATGGTGAAACCCCGTCTCTACTAAAAATACAAAAATTAGCCGGGCGTGGTGGCATGTGCCTGTAATCCCAGCTACTTGGGAGGCTGAGGCAGGAGAATCCCTTGAACCTGGGAGGTGGAGGTTGCATGAGCCAAGATCATGCCACTGCACTCCAGCGTGGCGACAGCGGGAGACTCTGTCTCAAAAAAAAAAAAAAATCCTTCCCCAAGAAATGGCACCTTGAACATCAAGTTCTCTGGTTTATTAAACTAAAACAAACAAACAAACAAAAAAAACCCAAGATTTGGAAGAACTGTATTAATAATTTTAAAAACTTGTAAATACTGAATACTTAAAGACATTCTTTAGAATCAATCAAACACAATCATTCTCTCAAATGCCATCAATGATCTATTTACTATCAGGCTAAATACAATGGCCTTTTCTCCATCTTAATTTTCTGACTTTTTTTTTTTTTTTTTTTTTTGAGACAGGTTCTGACTCTGTCGCCCAGGCTGGAGTGCAGTGGTGTGGTATCAGCTCACTGCAACCTCAGCCTCCTGAGTAGCTGGGACTACAGGTGCATGCCACCACACCAGGCTCTTTTTTTTTTTTTCTGTATTTTTAAGTGGAGATGGGATTTCACTATGTTGTCCAGGCTGGTCTCGAACTCTTGGGCTGAAGTGATATGCCCACCTCAGCTGCCCAAAGTGCTGGGTTTACAGGTGTGAACCATCATGGCTGGCCTTCTTTGACTTTTTATCAGCACCAAAGATCACTCCCATTTTCCTAACAATCTTCTGCCATACTTAGATTGTCAATCACTGTGAACACATTTTCCTGACTGCCCTTTAGTTCTACTTCCAGTAGCTTCTTCCACCCACAACTGAGAACATTCATTCCCTAAGACTCAGACAGATCTCAGTTCTCTCTACTCTTCTATTTTACACATCCAAAAAAAAATTAAATCTGACGAAGTATGTCTTACTTAAAAACTTTCAGTAGTTGCCATTCGCAGAGTTTTAACCTTTTCTCATCACTGCGCGCCTAAGGAGCCTTTTTAGGCTATTCTCCTAATCATTCCCCTCGTAAAATCTTAATACCACAGATACGCTATTTAACTGTTTATGTGCTATATGTACACATATGCTTTATTAATAAAAAGCTGTTTTTAGTGCCTCAAGCATGACATTCCAGCCTCTTCATGATTGAGCTCTAGCTTACACCTCCTACCACCCACTGCACTGCACATTCAGCATCTCCAGCCCTGTAGTCTCCTGCATATAGGCCCTTCCACCTAGACTGCCCTTCCCCATTGGTTGACTCTCATTCTTAAAACTCATTGAAGAATTACCTATTTTAGGAAGCATCCTGACCTTCCATAGAAATCCCTCCTCTACACTCCCTTAATGTCCAGGGACTATCTCTATTGCTGCATTTATGGCAATGAATTATAATAATCCATTTACAAATCTATTTCACCCAGTAGGTCATAATCACCTTTAATCCTTATCTCCAGCACAGTGCCTGGCAAATAGTAACATACAATAATTGAACATTGTAAGAACAAGTGAAAATAATATATATATATTTTGAGACACAGTTTCGCTCTTGTTGCCCAGACTGGAGTGCAATGGCACGATCTTGGCTCACTGCAACCTCCGCCTCCTGGGTTCAAGTGATTATCCTGCTTCAGCCTCCCGAGTGGCTGGGATTATAGGCATGTGCCACCACACCTGGCTAATTTTGCATTTTTAGTAGAGACGGGATTTCACCATGTTGGTCAGGAGGGTCTTGAACTCCTGACCTCAGGTGATCTGCTCCTCGGCCTCCCAAAGTGCTGGGATTACAGGCGTGAGCCACCATGCCTGGCCTGAAAATAATATATTCTTAAGTTTTTATTTAATGGTTTCAAATTTAGTTTCACCTCTCCACCAAGGCTGAGGACACCCTGAGAGTAGGCATGTGTCATTGTTCATATTGTTTACTTGACTGTCAACTCCTCCAAAGCAATATGGTGACTTAAACATCCCTATACCTCAGTACTAAGCACAATACAGACAACAGCAGCAGCAGCTTAATAGAGGTTCACAAAATTATTTATAAGACTAAATATCCCCATTTGGTGCTTGCAAAAGTGCTGGTCCACAGCAAAGTGACAATAAAAATATATAGTGAGTTCCAAAGGTGTTAAAAGCTTTCACTGCCTCATAGTAGATATGACTCAATTAGCCAAATTATTTCAAAACTGGGTTTAAGAGCACCAATCATTATCAGCGGCAGACATCCCCATATATACTCCCTCTACTCACACCATTACAACTAAGTGTTAAAGTTCAATCTCAGTAGAGTTCACTTAGAAGTCATCTCTCCATCAATGCTAGAGTACCAGTTTTTTGTTTCCGCACTGGGTACCTTACAACTACTGACTATGTCTATCATGACTTGTTACGTGCTCACTGACAGTGTTACAACTCTTGCCTCAGACACTCTGTTACTTCCAAGCAACATCAGGATCACACTGACAAGCTATTTTAGTTATTGTTGACCTGTATTAGATGGCCCAATCAACAAATAATTCACTGGAGTAGCACAGAGGCACAGGGACTCAGAATTAAAACCCAAAGAGACGCATAATTAAAGAGCTTCTAACAGCTTCTGTCCATTTATTGGTTGGATGACAGATGAAAAACTTTCTTTGGCCTTGACAATCTCCATCAAAGAAACCAAATAAGCATGTTAAGGAAACATACAGTATATGAACAGTTAATTCTTGAATTGCTTGGACATCAATAAATCTAATAAAAACGACCAAGAATAGTCACTCAGTTTTACAATATAGAAGGCAGAGAAAACTCTGACACTCCAAGTTGTGAAGACAATGAAACATTCCAGTACTCCATTAGAGGACTTTTTCTATCTACAGCTGCCTGTGCTTTGAAGGTAAAAACTCAGAATTTAAATTCAAACATATATTCAGTTAATGCACTTACGCATTTTACAAACTTTTTGTTCTGGTATAGCATACGAAAGGGAACTACATCTGCCCCCGTTTCTCTTTTAGGACACACGCCCAGTGGTACTGATGGCTAAAAAGATGGCATTTAATGTTGAGGGATATTGTTTTAGCTTGTTTGAAAGGGCAATGTTTCTGAAATGCCTTTAAAAAAAACTCTTTTTTTCTAAATTAATATTTGACAGTATAACATGAAATTTTTCCCCAAGAATAAAACAAGTTTATTTTTTGTGCTGTGGTTTTTTGAACATAATTTGGATAATCTTTTCAGGAGTCTAAGTACAAAATGACTTGCAATGTTATAGGCTATGGAGTTTCAACCACCAAGAAGTGGGTGCAGAATCATCAGATTGTTACTTTTATTCTCTACTCTATGCTTTATCTACTTTATGATCATGAACCTGTAATTTCCAAAAGTAAGTTCGTTTGTACTTAAAATTAACAATACAGATTTCCACATTTCTAGTTTCATACGGATGCTTTGTTATGTCTAGAAGAGCAACCGTTTCCTTTTTATGGTGCAGGCTCTGCTTCTTCAAAGCTCTTTTCACAAAGCAGAGCCCCCAAAGAATCCAGCTGTGGCTGTTAATCTCGGCTGATAGTGGAGAAACTTCTCAGTACTACAGATTCTTAACCTGTAAAACACAGTTAATAACAAAATACCCTTTAGTATACTACTCTTTCTGATGCAACTTACTCTAGGATTTTCCCCAAACATATCCCAAAAGCATTCTCCATTTTTCCAAATTAGTTTGTTACGTGGAGTAACAGGACCAGAGAAAACATAAGAAAAAAAGATGCCTCTCATGTTCACAAGATGAGCAAGCCAGACAATCTCTACCATGCACAACGGCTTATACTGAATAATTTTTTTGTTACATCACTATATTTTTCCCACCTCACCGGGATCTTTAGCAATTCACACTTTTTCATCCAAACATAAGCAAAGTGAATCTCTACTAAAGCGGAACCTCGACAATAAGGATGTCTTTCATTTGTTACATTCTGAAAAGAAAAAATTAATTACCTCCCAGTATATAAATCCATAATACTTTCTAAAACAGTGCAGATGATCTGACTAAAACACCTACAAAGTTCATACAAATGTGTATTATTTTTATTTGTTTTTAATTAGTTGACAGGACAGCACAGAGTATTTTCCCCTTGGCTTTAAATTCAACCATTTTCAAATCTCCCTGACATACAGTACAACTGAGGGGACGCGCTACGTTATTTAGAGTCATGCCTCCAAAAATAGTCTGCATGCTGATTTCACCTGATAAATCTGACAATCTATGAAGACACTTCCGTGCACATTAATACAACAGCTTGATTTTTCTACCAACAATAACTACAATAAAAACAACTAACATTTATTGATGCTTACTGTGTGCTAGACAGTGTAATCATTGGTTTACAAGAATTACCTCACTTAATCTTCACATCAATCCTGAGATAAGTACTATTATTATCCCCATTTTATAGATGAGGAACAGAGAGGTCAAATAATTTATCGAGATCACACAGCTGGTAAGTAACTATCACTACACTTTTGAAAGACAGATAAAAGTAACCTGCTGAAGTTATTAGAATAATAAAATTCAAAGACCTCCAACATTACTTGGAGTACACAAAGGCAACAGAGCAAGTGAATCCCAGGATTTTTGATGTTTTAATTAATCAGGCAAGTCACAAACCAAAATGCTAATTTTATAAAAAAGGCTTTTCCCAGACTCACTTTTACCAAGGTGGCAATATGTGCCATTAATTCCATCTCTGATATGTTAAGTTGCCAATGTCAAAAACGGTCTAGGCATAGCGATCCTCAAACCACTCTCATGTAGTCAACTTCCTCCATCTCTCAAAATTATGAGCCCCTGAAACTCTTTGTCCCAAAGCTATTACATCTTTAACCACAGCATTTTCCTCTGGCAAATGTGAACTGCAGACAAAAAGGTAGATTTATATAACTCACCAAATGACTGAAGTTACTATTTGTGGGTTGCTTTGTGTTTTGTTTTTGCATTATGAAAATGTCCATGTGGGTGTTTGGAGGCTGTAATGTCTCAAAAAGAAGGTCAAATTATATATGATATCTTGATAACCCATAAACAACATTCTATCAGTGGCAACAAATGTTATCTCAGGCTATCCCACAATCACATTACCAGGTAAACTGGAACTCTTACTTTGAGATAAAATACAGCAGACAGTTGTTAATGAAACCTTAATTGAACTGTCACACCACCATCTTTACCAGCAAGCTAATGAGTAATTCACTACTTTTACACAACTGTCCAATACTGATAAGTTATTCCACCAGTTAAATTCAACAGAAAGATAAATCAAGTCAGCTAGACTAAATTGTTCAGTGATAAATCTGGTAAAATGCTGCATCACTTCTACAAATATCTCTCCTTGTCTACATGGAGAAACAACAATCTCTCAAAATTGCATGCCACCTTTTTAGCCATCAGTTAGTACCCCTGGGTGTATGTCCCCAAGGAACTGGGGGCAAATACAGTTTCTTGTCATATGATATTCCAGAAGAATACTTGCAAAGTGCATTAAATGAATATATGTTTGAACTAAGTGAATCTTATAATACCCAGGTAGTTAGTTACATGGCGGTTTGAATCAAATGATGTATCACTGGGAGAATATTTTTATGTTCCATTATAATCATTTTAGAAAAACGTTGTTTCCAATTCAGAAGGTGCTTCCTAAATTAAAAAGATATATTCTGTTTCAGTTAAAAAGTAAAAAAACCTCACTAATATCTTTACCTTGGGTTTCAGAATATTAGTGCAATTCCCTGTAGTTTGGTGTTCAAATCTCTAAACAGTCTTACTTAGGTCATAAAACAGTTAAATTTCAAATATAATAAGCAATTCAGACAGCAAGTCATTGACATGTAAATATAAAAATAGAAAAGTATTTGCATACTAAAACATACACCTGGAACTCTTTCCTTTTTCATACCAAATTGTATTTCACCTGCAACAGCTGATGAAAACACTCAATGCAGTTAACTAGAAAAACTTGGTTAAAAAAACAAAGACCCGAATCATGTGAGACCACAGAAAGAGGGCGGCCATCCACAAGCCAAGCAGAGGGGCCTCAAAAGAAACCAAACCTGTACCTTGATCTTGGATTTCTAGCCTCCAGAACTGTGAGAAATAATTTTCTGTTGTTTAAGCCAAAACAAAGAAGGACCTGACTAGATCAATTAACCAAGCAGCAAAGATGCCAAAGCACTGTGCTAGGCGCTGAGGAGAAAAGGATTACTACAGTAGACAATCCTTACCCTCAAGGGGCTTACGAATGTAGTCAGTGACACAAGACAAACCCGAAATAAGATGGTGCACAGAGGTGTACTTTAAGTACATGAGACAAATTCCATAGGTGGTAGAGCAGTCAATCAATTAAAGAACTCTAGAATGGATTCAAATCAAATATATTTGGGCTTTCAGATATCAGAGATTCATAGTACCCACTAGCAGAACGTTTGCTGTGTGAGATGTTTCAGCACTCCAGTTCTTTATTGCCCCCTTCCTTAAAAAAATAAATAAATAAATAAAATAAAAAAATCTTCCCTTGCCACCAACTTGAAGTCAAGACTGCTTACAAGTCACATCACTTTTTGAGAGAAATGTAAGTGAAAAATGCCTTTTGAATATATTCAAGAATGCTGCAACCCATTTCCCTTTCAGTATCCCTAGTTTTTAGCATTGTATGTAAGGCACTAAAAAAGAAAGTAAGCATCCAGATCTAAGAAGATCCAAACAAGTGCTAAAAGTTATCAGTAAATCAATGACAAAATTTAAACCAAGGAACAACCGTTTTCCTGTCTGCTCCATCCCCCAACCAAAGCTTGGAATCCTCAAGAGTTAGGCAAGGATAAGAAGTTCACAGTTAAATCTCTGAGATAGTCAGTGGAAGGGAAAAGAGGAAGGCAGGAACAGGCAGGTCCCTGAGCAAAATGACCGAGGCACCATTACCAGCTATACTCTTTTCCACCTTGAATCCCACACACCTTGAAGAAAGGACCATGCTGCAGCAGAAACTTCCTTGGGGACTAGCTGAGAAAACACTGGACTCTACTAGTTTTTTTAAAAAAAATGGATGAGATCACTTAGTAGCCTAGATTATCAAATCTGAAATATAAATAACATGGCCAGTTAAAATGCATAAACAATGCACCCATCAATTTTAGCCTCAAAAACAATGATGAAAGGAGATATTTACCAGGCTAGTTCCAAAGAGTTCATTTTCCTGTGGTAATGGGCACTTTTCTAGAGTAACAATTTTTGAATGCACTGAAAATACAATTCATCTATCCAAAGTGGAATCATTAGTCCTTGGGAGAAAACCCAGTTCATTCTAGTTTTGATAGGAACAAACATATTTTATTATAAACTACTAATCTTTCTAAGGTTAGACCAAATAGACCAAAATGTTATATTTAAGAAGCCCTTAGGCTTTTGCAAATATCCTAGCACTAGCAAAGGTAGGGTCATTTGTTAAAAAAAGTATTATTTCCTACTACAGCAACTGACCAACAGATAACAGCAACTTAAGAAGCACTAAATGACACTAAAACATTACACTGAATGTGGGCCACTGCATAGCTAGTCTACTAACCTCATTTGTGGTACTCGTGTGTGATGCTATATTTAATGCATTCTTATCAAAAGGCTACAGCTACATACTTCTCAACTGTAGCTTTATGGTTTAAAATAAACCTCTCAAGCAATGATCTTAACTGGTTCAACTATGGATCCTATCTTTCTTCTGGAGATCAAGATCACAAAGTAAGTGAAAAGACAGAAAGGATAGGAAAGTAGTTATGCAAAGTATATCCTAATGACAAGAGTATTATAAAGGAATTCAGTCTGGATCAGGTGCTAACATTTAATGCCACTGGGCCACTGAATCAAACACACGAGATGACCAAAGTCTTTGTAGGAATTAGTATTCCATACATTCATCTACTGATCCTGTGTTCAGTGGCTTGCTTAGGTTCTAATAGACAAGTTTGGTAGACAGCAAACTTATGTGTGCTGCTCATGAGAAGGTGCTCCACCCAAACTTGCCATGAGCCTAGACAGCCAATGCATTAGGCCTCTTTACCACATAAGTGAGGGTGGCTTCCTACAGTTGGGTTGAGAAGCTTGCTGCACCTTGGTCAACATGGAGAAAACCATGAAGGATGGACTCACCCAATGACAACCATCAGAAGAAACCATGAGAGGTTGTGTTTTTCTTTGGATACTCACCAGACAACACCAAAGGCTCCATATCCAATAGGTCTATCCGGCTCAATATCCAGCTGCTGTTGCGGATGATGCGAGTGCTGATGATGGTGCGCCTTAACTGTAGCAGCTGCGGCAGCCTGTACCTGAGCTGGGGCTGCTGCAGCTGGTCCAGGAGCCTGCCCCGGTGCCGGTGATGGGAAATATGGCTGTTGTTGCCCAGGGTTTAACATGGCTGCAGCTGCAGCCGCTGCTGCGGCTGCCGCAGCTGCCGAAGAGGTGTGCTGCTGTACAGGGTGTACAGCGGCAGCCGACCCCGGATGAAGATGGTGTTGAGGGTGGTGGTGGTGGTGCAGGTGAGGAGGAGGGAGGTGTGGAAGGTGGTGGTGATGGTGGTGGTGGTGACCTGCTGCTGCTGCAGATGTACCGCCATTGTAAGCCGCCATCATTTTTGCGTTGGCTCTTGCGCCACAAAGAGACATTCAAAATAAATGCTCTTTGATTGGAAAGCAAACTGGGTCAAGCTGTCATTTGGCCATTTAAAAATGAAGAAAAACCACTCACTCCACCTCAAAAAACATAGAGCGTAACTGGCTTTATGTCTTCATCAGTCAATCCAAACAAGTTAGAGGATCTTGGTGTTTAATTTTGGGGTGAGCGTGTGTGGAAGGGTGTGGGTTGCCAAAAGGAAAAAAAAGGGAAAAAAGAAAAGAAAAAGGAAAAAAGGACCCCTTCCCCCCAGGATTCCTGCCACAAGTGGGTACTAAAACTCCATTCTTAATTTGGGGGAGGTTCCAACTTTGAATGTGGGAATAAAGGCCAAACCTCCCGACCCCCTGAACTCCACACACGAAAAGGATCAGGTAACACACCACCCCTGGAATCTCGAAAGAGGGTTGACTCATCTACCCCTTCCATTCCCACATCCTTTTCTAAACACCTACCACCTCCTCAAAAACAGGATTAAAAAAAATTCCCACCACCCTAAATGGAGAAGATGGGGGGAAATTTTCTGGGAAACCAGCTTCCAGCTTCCCCCCCCCTCGAACTCTCAGGCCTTCCTACATCTCCCCCTACTCCTAGTCAGGTTGACCTGATTGGGGAGGGGGGGGCGGGGGTTCTAAACTTTCCTGGGCAGAATGAGCCAGGGAAGGAGGCTGGAGTGAGGAGAGGAGGCGACAGCAGGACAGAGAAGAGAGAGATAGCCGGGGCAAAAGTGAAGGGAAGGAGGTGCAGGGAGGAATGAAAGATGTGGGCAGCGCTCAGACGCCCAGACAGAGGGAACCGCCCCGGGAGAAGGTTAGGGTCCCGGGGCCAAAGAATAGGAGCCCCGGGAGGCGGGCCGGGTACGGTCGGAAGCGGGCTGACTCCTGCCCCCGCCGCCGGCTGCTTCTGCTGAAGAGGGTTGGGGGGGAGAGCGGGTGGGTCCCCCGCGCGACGGCCCCGCAGGGCTCAAGGCTGCTCCGTCTCCCCCCCTCCCCCCCACCCGGCTTCCGTCCCCGCGGCCGCTTTCTCCTCAGCCGCCGCGGCCGCTTTCTCCTCAGCCGCAGCCTCCTCAGCCGCCGGTGCCGCCGCGGCCGGACTCACCTCCCCTAGCAAAGCCGGATAGAGCGGAGCCAGCGTCGGACACGCGCAACCAGCCGCCGAGGCCCCGCCCCCGCCTTGCACGGACCGGCTGCCCTAGCCAATCCACGCCCACCTGTCCGCTACCGCCTCCAATCCTGGGCCAGGAGCTTCAGACAGGCGCACTGTTCGGCCAGTGGCAACAAGGTGTGGGTCTTCTGGGGAAATCCCGCCCCCGATCCAGGATGGGCAGATAGAAAGACCAATCAAAGGCAGAGTTTGGCTTGCCCGACAAGGCTTGAAGCCAATTAAAAAGCAAAGATCTTTGTGACATTTTCTTTCGCCTCTCTCCTCTTTTCTTTTTCTTCTTTTATTATTTATTTATTTTTTTTTTGGCAGGAGCAGGAAGCTGCGTGCTAATCCCGCCTGCAAAAGCTGGAAGAGAGGGGCGGAATGAAAGAACCAATCATGAGCCAGAGACAAAGAACAGAGTAACCAATCCTTGGGTTGAAAATGAAGTGGGATGGAACCTGAGCCAGATAGACACTGGAAAAAACAAATGGAAAAAAAAGATTGATGTAAGTCCCACCCTTTAAATCTCCTATAGGACAGGATTGTGGAGAATTTGCTGTCATATCGAGACAACCTCTTCAAGGGGCGGGGCTTAGGGAAGGGGTGGGGTCCTAAAGTGGGCGGGACCTAGACGAAGAAGGCGGAGTCCAAATCATCACTGGTCCACTGATCCGAGATGTCTAATATCCCACTTAAGATGTAAAGTGTGGGGGAAAAAATAGGGGAAGAAAAAGGGAATGTTGAGCTTCAGAAACTCAAGGTCCAAGGTCACTCAACAAGAAGACAGTCACAAAAGAAACTCAGTTGACTGACAGTTCATAGTCTACGGCTGGTCCTCTCCATAGTTAATCCTGATCTTGGCAAAAAGAGGAGGAATCTCCGGCATTCAGAAATCCACTGTCGACAAATGATAAAGCTGTTGGTGCAAATTAAAACAAAAAAAGTAAACTTCACCACAAAAGTAATAATTTTCTTCCATCTTTCTTTCTTAACAGGGTCACATTCTGTCACCCAGGCTAGACTGCAGTGGCACCGTCCTAGCTCATTGCAGCCTCCAACTCCTGGCTCAAGCAATCTTCTCACCTCAGCTTCCCAAGTAGCTGGGATTACAGATGTGCATCACCATGCCCGGCTGATTCTTTAATTTTTTAGAAACAGGGTCTCAATATGTTGTCCAGGTTGGTCTCAAATTCCTAGGCTCAAGAGATCCTCCCACCTCCCACCTTGGCCTCCCAAAGTGCTGAGATTACAGGCGTGAGCCACCACCTCCAGCCTCTCCCATATTTTCTATCAAGTAAGTTTCTGTCATTGAAATCTTACTAAAATAGCATCTTTCCTTTACATCACTTCATTTATCTGAATTTACCCTTCTTTTAAAATGTGAAATAATAAGCTTACAGAACCTTATCCCTACTGAAACTGCACAGTTTACTCAAAAACTTGGAGGTCATCTTCCATCCCTCCTTTGCCTGTCCACATTGTCCCTTCCAATCAACCAGTCGTCAAGTCTGGTTTTTTTTTTTTTTTTTTTTTTGAGACATGGTCTCTGTTGCCCAGGCTGGAGTGCAGTGGCATGATCACAGCCCACTGCAGCCTCCACCTCTTGGGCTCAGGTGATTCTCCCACCTCAGCCTCCCAAGTAGCTGGGACTACAGGCATATGCCACCACACCTGGCTAATTTTTGTATTTTTTTGTAGAGATGGAGTTTTGCCATGTTGCCCAGGCTGAATCATCAAGTCTTAAACAATTTTAAATCCCCCTCACTTCTGCTACTTCCCAGTCACACAGCATTTACCCAAATTTACACCACTAACATCTTTAACCATTTCCCTGCCTGCAAGCTAGCTCTCCTTTGATCCATCCCCCTCTGAGGCATAGTACATTTTTAAAAATACAAATCTGAGACCAGGGGCAGTGGCTCACACCTGTAATCCCAGCACTTTGTGAGGCCGAGGTAGGTGGATCCCTTGAGCTCAGGAGATCAGTCTGGGCAATGTGGCAAAACCCTGTGTCTACAAAAAATACAAAAATTCGTGGTATACATGTCTCTAGACCCAGCTACTGAAGAGGCTGAGGTGGGAGGATAGCTTGAGCCAGGGAGGTAGAGGCTGCAGTGAGCTGAGATCCCACCAGTGCACTCCAGCCTGGGTGACAGTGAGATCCTGTCAAAAAAAAAAAAAAAAAAAAAAAAAAAAAAAAAGGCTGCCTGTACCCCTAAATAGCCTGGCATGATCTGGTTCCTGCCTACCTACTTAAAGGGTCTTATCTCTCCCCTCCACTCTCCACACTTCAGACATTCTGAATTTCCTGCAGCTCCTTGAATACTTTCCAGCCTTCATGTATATCTTCAGCCCCAAACATTTCCCGCCCATCCTTCACTGCTCTAATTCATCCCTCAGGTCTTCATGTAAATTTTACTTTTTTTCCTGGAAAGTTCTAACTCTGTTCTAGAGTATATGTTTCTGTTGTATATCTCCATGACACTGCCTCCCTCATATCTATATTTTAAGTGCTTGTTGAGTTTGACCAGGGACAGAGAGCTTGTCTGTCTCACTCAATGTTGTATGCCCAGTTACTTAGGACAGTGCCTGAAAAAAAAGAAGACACTTGCTACAGATTTGCCTGAATTACTGAGTGCAGAAGTGGGTACAAACCCAAGCTCTGCCGTTTACTTACTCTATAGTTTAGGCAGCTTAACTAACGTTTCTCAATCTCAGTTGCCTCAACTGAAATAATAATACATGACTCATGAGGCCGATATGAGGGTTAAATGAGATGATGTATTTAAACGTGCTTGGCAAATAGTGAAAATGCAATATAAATTCTCTTCAACTCTCACCCTCACGTAATATTTGAGATGTTTCCAGTTTTCCAATGCACAGCACTCTCCTCCAAAGTGTAGTTTCCTAAAAGCTTCTTAGATGTTCAGCAAATTATCTGGTTTCACTTCAGAGCTACTGAATAAGAATTGGAGGAGGAGAGGAGGAATCTGTTTAACAAGCTCTCCAGGTCATTCTTACAAACGCTAGAGCTTAAGAAGCACAGGCCTAGAGTAAAGGAGCTTAGTCTTTGTAAACTTTCTTTTTCAGCGCTTAGTATAGTACTATAATAACACATAGAAAGTGCCTGATACACGTGAAATAAATAAATAAATCTAATCCATGAGAAAACAATTGTACATTAAGAGTTATTTATTCCTTCCACAAACATGTATTGAGCACCAGTTATATCTAGGCATGGTGCTAACTTCAACTGTGGGGGAGAGGAGATAGATGTACAGATGCTCCTGGACTCATGATGAGTTTGTGTCCCAATAAGCCCATCGTACGTTGAAAATGCATTTAATACCCTAACCTACTGAACATCGTAGCCTAACCTACCTTAACATGCTCAGAACGCTGACATTAGCCTACAGTTCTGCAAGATCATCTAGCACAGTCTATTTTATAATAAAATGTTGAATATCTCATAATTTATTGAATACTGTAGTGAAAATGAAAAGCTGAATGGTTGAGGCCAGGTGCGGTGGCTCACGCCTGTAATCCCAGTACTTTGGGAGGCTGAGGCAGGCAGATCACGAGGTCAGGAGACAGAGATCATCCTGGCTAACGTGGTGAAACCTCGTCTCTACTAAAAATAGAAAAAATTAGCCGGCCTGGGAAGCTGAGGCAGGAGAATGGTGTGAACCCAGGACGTGGAGCTTGCAGTGAGCCAAGATCACGTCACTGCACTTCAGCCTGGGCGACAGAGTGAGACTCTCTCAAAAAAAAAAAAAGAAAACAAAAGCAGAGTGCTTGAAAGGGGACTCAAAGTACACTTTCTACTGAATGGGCATCACTTTCAAATCATGGTAAACTAGAAAAATCATAAGTCAAACCATCATAAGTCAGGGATCATCTGTATTAAAGTCTCTGCCCCCAGGAGCTCTAAGTCTCTCTGGTGCAAGAATTTCCAAAATGGTGTGTGCACACCATGGTGGGGGGTGCACAAAGTGACCCACTAGGCTCCTGGAAGAAATTAGTACAACTTCTGTTTCATTTTTTTTATTTCATCTTTTAAAAATATCCATTTTGTCAATGTTTTATAATGTACATAATATTACAGAGTAGTGCCAATGTATAGCATTTATGAATAAATAAGAATACACAAATTGAGGAGTTGTGCTCAAAAATTTATCAAAAACATTGGAAAATCATTGGTCTGATGATCATTTAATAACGTTCATGGTTTTAGACATGAAGTCCTTGCCCATGCCTATGTCCTGAATGGTATTGACTAGGTTTTCTTCTAGGTTTTTTATGGTTTTAGGTCTAACATTTAAGTCTTTAATCCATCTTGAATTAATTTTTGTATAAGGTGTAAGGGAGGGATCCAGTTTCAGCTTTCTACATATGGCTAGCCAGTTTTCCCAGCACCATTTATTAAATAGGGAATTGTTTCCCCATTTCTTGTTTTTGTCAGGTTTGTCAAAGATCAGATAGTTGTAGATATGCGGCATTATTTCTGAGGGCTCTGTTCTGTTCCATTGGTCTATATCTCTGTTTTGGTACCAGTACCATGCTGTTTTGGTTACTATAGCCTTGTAGTACAGTTTGACGTCAGGTAGCATGATGCCTCCAGCTTTGTTCTTTTGGCTTAGGATTGACGTGGCAATGTGGGCTCTTTTTTGGTTCCATATGAACTTTACAGTTTTTTCCAATTCTGTGAAGAAAGTCATTGGTAGCTTGATGGGGATGGCATTGAATCTATAAATTACCTTGGGCAGTATGACCATTTTCACGATATTGATTCTTCCTACCCGTGAGCATGGAATGTTCTTCCATTTGTTTGTATCCTCTTTTATTTCATTGAGCAGTGGTTTGTAGTTCTCCTTGAAGAGGTCCTTCATGTCCCTTGTAAGTTGGATTCCTAGGTATTTTATTCTCTTTGAAGCAATTTGTGAATGGGAGTTCACTCATGATTTGGCTCTCTGTTTGTTATTGGTGTATAAGAATGCTTGTGATTTTTGCACATTGATTTTGTATCCTGAGACTTCGCTGAAGTTGCCTATCAGCTTAAGGAGGTTTTGGACTTCATGTCTAAAACACCAAAAGCAATGGCAACAAAAGCCAACATTGACAAATGGGATCTAATTAAACTAAAGAGCTTCTGCACAGCAAAAGAAACTGCTATCAGAGTGAATAGGCAACGTACAGAATGGGAGAAAATTTTTGCAATCTACTCATCTGACAAAGGGCTAATATCCAGAATCTACAATGAACTCCAACAAATTTACAAGAAAAAAACAAACAACCCCATCAAAAAGTGGGCGAAGGATATGAACAGACACTTCTCAAAAGAAGACATTTATGCAGCCAAAAGACACATGAAAAAATGCTCGTCATCACTGGCCATCAGAGAAACGCAAATCAAAACCACAACGAGATAGCATCTCACACCAGTTAGAATGGCGATCATTAAAAAGTCAGGAAACAACAGGTGCTGGAGAGGATGTGGAGAAATAGGAACACTTTTACACTGTTGGTGGGACTGTAAACTAGTTCAACCATTGTGGAAGTCAGTGTGGCGATTCCTCAGGGATCTAGAACTAGAAATACCATTTGACCCAGCAATCCCATTACTGGGTATATACCCAAAGGATTATAAATCATGCTGCTATAAAGACACATGCACATGTATGTTTATTGCAGCACTATTCACAATAGCAAAGACTTGGAACCAACCCAAATGTCCAACAATGATCGACTGGATTAAGAAAACGTGGCACATATACACCATGGAATACTATGCAGCCATAAAAAAGGATGAGTTCATGTCCTTTCTAGGGACATGGATGAAGCTGGAAAACCATCATTCTCAGCAAACTATCTCAAGGACAAAAAACCAAACACCACATGTTCTCACTCATAGGTGGGAATTGAACAATGAGAACACATGGACACAGGAAGGGGAACATCACACACTGGGGCCTGTTGTGGGGTGGGGGGAAGGGGGAGGGATAGCATTTGGAGATATACCTAATGTTAAATGACGAGTTCCTGGGTGCAGCACACCAACATGGCACATGTATACGTATGTAACTAACCTGCACATTGTGCACATGTACCCTAAAACTTAAAGTATAATAAAACAAAATAATAATGTTCATGGTTTAGATCAGTGCTGTCCTAGAGAAATATGAGAGCCGCATATAAAATTTTGTGTTCTAGTAGTCACACTAAAAAGTTAAAAGAGGCCGGGTGTGATGGCTCACACCTGTAATCCCAGCAATTTGGGAGGCCAAGGTGGGAGGATCGCTTGAGCCCAGAAGTTCAAGACCAGCCTGGGCGATATAGTGAAACCCCATCTCTGTTAAAAAAAGAAAAAAATTAGCCAGGCATGTTGGCATGTGCCTGTAGTCCCTGCAACTCAAAAGGCTGAAGTGGGAGGATCACCTGAAGCCAGGGAGTTCGAGGCTGCAGTGAGCCATGATCATGCCACTGCACTTTAGCCTGAGCAGCAGAGTGAGACCCTATCTAAAAAAAAAAAAAAAAGAAAAAAAAAGAAAACAAAATTCACTAGCCACATGTGGCTAGTAGCTACCATATTAAACAGCACAAATCTAGATCATGGGTTTGAATCCTTAATCTGTCCCTTACCAGCTATATGACCTTGGGCAAGTTCCTTGACTTATCTTAGTGTGAAAAATTTCCTTGTCTGTAAAATAGAGAGGTTCCCTGACATATGCAGTTGTGATAATTCAATGAGACAATCCATGGAAAGCACATAGCCTGGGGCTTGCTAGCAGTAAGTGGGATGGTTATTATTAGTACAGGTATTACAATCCAAGGCAAAGTGTCCCAAGTGTCCAGTGGAGAAATCATTTTGGGCACCACTCAGTTCATGTCCCCAGCATTCCATCCATGTGGAGTGGCTGGCCCCTTAAACACATCACCAGACAGTACAATTTCCGGCCTTTTCCATTTTGTTCCATTTTCAGGAGCTGAGCATGATGAACGAGAAGTCGGAAGTGAGTCAGCAGGATAGCACTTAGAGCCTAAAAAAGCAAGCAGGACATCAGAATGCATAAGCAGGAATATAATGTGCAGGAAGTGGGAGGTGATCTTCCATTTCTTCCAAGAAGTGGCTCACCCCATGAGTTGTCTGCAGAGACTTTGCAGAACTTGGGCCAGGCCCAGGAAGATTAAAGGACTACAAAAGGAGCAACTCACATTCAACAGTGCTGGGTGCTCAACACCTGTTACCTCATGTGATCAATCATCAATATGTCCCATTTTGCAAATGAAGAAACAGACTCGGGAAGGCCAGGTACCTTACCAAATCTCACACATCTAGTGAGTGACGAAGCTGGGGCTGGCCCACTTCCCACTGTAACCCACAGCTGGAGGGAAGGGGCAAAGAAGTGATGCTATGGAGTACCAGGAAGGACAGGTGGAGAATTCTTACCCTTTGAAGCCTGACAGCCAGGGGCCTCCCTCACTGGGTGCATGATGCTTTTTTTTAACATTTCTTACCCAAAACTGTTAGCAGAAGGCAATAGGATCACCTCTGACCTTTTCACACACACATTCCTCTGGGTCACACTCCGTTCATTCTCTGTCTCCATGCTTCGGGCCTGGCTTATCTTTCTACCTCTTCTACCTAAGTTCTACTCACTTTTAAGGCTTTGCTCTTAGAGCCTCAGATCTTCTTCTTTGTCGTCTTTTTTTGTTTTTTTTTTTTTTTTTGAGAACCTGGACCTCTCTGGGCTCAGGTGATCCTCTCACCTCAGCCTCCAGTAGCTGGGACTACAGGCATGTGCCACCACAGCTGACTAATTTTTTTGTATTTTGTAGAGTTGGGGTTTTTCCTTGTTGCTCGTTAGAATCTGCCTGCCTCAGCCTCCTAAAGTGCCAGGATTACAGGCGTGAGCCACTGCACCGGGCTGTAGCCTCAGATCTTTCGTGAAGCATTTTTCCTGATACAAGTCCCTCTGGATCTCTCTCTCCCCTGAAGAATTTAGACATTCAATGTCTGCAATATTTATTTGAAACATGCACTCTTATTTATATAATCTTATCATTTATGTGATGCTGTGAGAAACTTTCTCACTGTCTGACCTTGGGCACTTGACACTTGAACTTGTTTCCTCATCCGTACAATGGGTATAATAACACATATTTTGCAGTAGAAGGTAATATTGAGAAAATTAACTAAGGTCGTATATTACTATATGAAATATCTAGCACAATGCCTGACACAGAGTAGCCACTTGGGATAGGTGGTTCCCTTCCTCACTTTTTTTCTTTTTAGAGAAACAGCCCAGGCTATTCTCAAACTTCTGTGCTGAAGCAATCCTCCTGCCTCAGCCTTCCAAAGTCTTGGGATGACAACCATGAGCCACAACACCTGGCCTCTTTCCTCACTTCTGTGCATTGCTTACTTGTCATTATTTTCCTGGTATCTCTATTTCCAGTGCTCTTGTGTTTGGGGAGTTGGTTGGGGAGATGAGATGTGATACTTAAATCTTAGTAAATTGTAAAATGCTTCTCCTGTCTTCCTTCATCCATTTTTCTGAGCCCCTACAGGCCCTCCATCAGTCTTGTGACAGGGTATAAAGTCATCAATGCCAAAGCGAAGGTGGAGGCTTGATAAGAGAGAGTGGGAGCAAGGCTACAAACCTCATAGGCATTTGGTATTGCTGAAGGACAACGTGCATGTTCAGGATCAGCTACCAGAAGGTATAACAAGAGAAGCCAGACAAGACAGTGGAAGCATCAGTCAGGGAGCCAATAGCAACTAAGATGGAGACAGGACATGGCAACAAGCTGGGGACTGGGTGAGGCCAGACAAATCTAAGTTCATGTACCACCTGGTCCTTCTTCCCCTACAGCTGGGCCTCTTCCCATCCTAACAACACAGGCTCCCCAGGAGAATTCCCTTTGCATGTATCTCAGGATGTTGGCCTCATCTTACCCCTCTCCATTTTTCAGTCCCTGGATGGGTTATTTATCCCAGCTCCAAACCCCAGGACCAAACCTCAGCCCTGACCCATGTCCTTGGCCATGTGAGTCAGACAATGTCCCAAACTTCCTTCTTCCCAGATGAGTGGTGAACATTTTATCTTAAAGTTAGTAAAAAAGAAAGTTTTAAAATAGATTACACAATTGTTATGCTTAACATTTGTAGGTACCCTTTATTACTTTGACTTCTTAAGCCTTAATAAATGAAAGTATAACTCACATGCATTAGACACAGCAGTAAAATGAGGAATGTTTCATAATGTTATGTAGACAATATTCTGTGGATCTATTTTCAGCTTAGAATCCAAATACAACAAGATACTTTTCATCAAAGGGTCAGCAATGAACCATACACAAAATTACCACCTATCCACCCCAATACACCACGTTACAGAGCTCAGCCTCCAGGGCAGAATAAAGCTTGTCCTCACTGAAAGTCCACGGAGACAGTGGTCCCAGGTTAGAGAGCCACAGCCTTAAATAGTTATTGCTAGGGTTAGCAGGGGAAACCAAATTATCTAAGACCACAGTAAGCATTATTTGGGAAAGACTAAGACAGTGGTGGTTTCCAGACCATGCTGCACATTGGAGTCACCTGAGGATATTAAAAAAATACTGATGCCTGGTTTCAGTGGTATGCTGGTAAATATTTTAAGAATTGGCTGTTTAGAAAGAAAAGAAAGCCCTGATTTATAGCCGATATCCATGGCATAAAAACTTCTATCATGGTTAATTTCTTTTCTTTCTTTCTTTCTTTATTTTTTTTGAGACAGAGTCTCGCTCTGTTGCCTAGGCTGGAGTGCAATGGCGTGATCTCGGCTCACTGCAACCTCTGCCTCTCAGGTTCAAGCAATTCTCCTGCCTCAGCCTCCCTAGTAGCTGGGATTACAGGTATGTGCCACCACGCCCGGCCAATTTTTTTTTTTTTAAAGTAGAGACGGGGTTTCACCCTGTTGGCCAGCCTGGTCTCAAACTCCTGACCTCAGGTGATCCACCCGCCTTGGCCTCCCAAAGTGCTGAGATTACAGGTGTGAGCCACCGTGCCCAGCCATGGTTAATTTCAAGCTACTAGTATGACATCATTGAAGACAGAATTGGGAAGAGATGTGCACAATAGGTTCTCCAGAGCCACGTAGGAGCCAGCTTTAGCACACCACTGCCTGGTCACCCCCCCCACACACACACACAACTTAGTAGGTATGAGGTGTGACCTAGGCATGAGGATCTTTTAAAGCTCCCCAGTAGATTCTAATATGCAGCAAAGTTGGGAACCACTGGGCTAAGGGGCCTCACAATAAGGTCCCAGAGGCAAGAAACCAGCCAATTGATTGCCTTCCAGTGACAGCTGGGTTTTAACACTTGCCTCCTCAAATACACTTTCTTCCCCTAGCAAGCCTCCATGGAAAGCTAAATCCTCAGCAGAAGGTTGCTCGGTGGGCTGGTCTCAGAGCATGGGGTAGGGGTGGGAGGTCCGGAGGCTGGTGAGAGATCTGAAAAGTTAGGCGCAATGTGTCAATGTAATTGTCCACTAGAAATTCCTGGGGTGCTAGAAACACTGATAAATTCCTGCTCCAGCACATTCCTCCAGGGATGTCATTACCTTCCATTAAAACTGTATTCTGACTGGGTGGTAAGTACCTGATTTGCTTAATTCTTAATCGTTATACCTTCAGCTCTGTTGACTGAGCTCTAGTGATTTGGGTTGAAGTGTACCTAAGACTGCAGGGCAGGTAGGAGAGGAATGAAATTTTTCTGCACATGGCTGGCCAGGCCCCACCTCTGGGTTACTGCAGTCCCTCTGCTTTTGTCTGTCATGGTACTTGTCACCTGGCCTTGCAGATGTTTACTCATCTGTTGCCTTTAATGCCCTACAAGCTCCCCAAGGGCAGAGACTGGGCTCCTATTTTGCTAGGCGTCCCCAGTGCCCAGTGTTGGTTTAAGCTGACGTAAACTGAGCTCTTCCATCCATTATAAAGCATTTTAAATTTACTTTTAGAAACACGAGGAGGCCGAGTGAGGTGGCTCATGCTTGTAATCCCAGTACTTCGGGACAGGAGGATTGCTTGAGCCCAGGAGTTTGAGACCGGCCTAGGCAACATGGCAAAACCTTGTCTCTACAAATAATAATAAAAACAAAATTAGCTGGGTGTGGTGGTGGGCACCTGTAGTCTCAGCTACTCTGGAGGCTGAGGCAAGAGAATAGCTTGAGCCCAGGAGGTCAAGGCTGCAGTGAGCTGTGATTGCACCACTGCCCTCCAGCCTGTGTGACAGAGCAAGACCCTGTCTCAAAATAAATAAAATAAAATAAAATCACAAGTAATTCATGAAAAGATTCTTGGCATTTGCACACACACATACACATTTTAAAATGTATGGTTCTCAGCTGGGTGCTGTGGCTCGCACCTGTAATCCCAGCACTTTGGGAGGCTGAGGTGGGCAGATTGCTGGAGCTCGGGAATTCTATACCAGCCTGGTCAACATGGTGAAACCCTGTCTCTACAAAAAATACAAAAATTAACTGGGTGTGGTGGCACACACCCGTAGTCCCAGCTACTTGGGAGGCTGAGGCACGAGAATCACTTGAACCCAGGAGGCAGAGGTTGCAGTGAGCTGAGATCGTGCCACTGCACTCCAGCCTGGGTGACAGAGCAAGACTCTGTCTCAAGAAAAAAAAAAAAGTATGGTTCTATTTTTTGTGCTTTCAAAATACATGCTATTATACTATACATATAGTTCTATAAGATGCTTTTTCACTTAACAATATGTTATAAGGATCTTTTCATAATCTATTTATTAATGTGCTTTGTTCTTTCATAATGCTGAATTTGAAAGGTGACCTTGAGACAGGATTTAAGTGTAATTACTTTATGTGGGAGGTGATCCCAGAAAATAGGGTAATGGGGAAGTGAGACAGGGAAGGGAAGGAAGCCAATAAAGGGTGTTTTTTCAAGCAAGTCATCACTGTATGTAAAACTGGAGCTCGACTCCATGGGGAAACTGGGAGCCAATGTAGTACACAACTGTCCAACGCTTCTACCTAAAGAGAGCTGGAGTATTTATCCACTGACTTCCATCTGCCATTGATCGAGGGCTACTTCAGAGGCACATTGACTCAGGGACTTTTGGCCTGCCGTGCATCTGGGCAGAGAGGGCTCTGGTGGCCAGAAAAAGCCTTCAGTCAAGGAGATGCTTGTGCTATCAGTTGGAAGTCAGTTGACATACACAGACATGGTAAGTGCTAGGTCATATGGGTGGGGAACTGATAGGATCTGCTCCAAAACAGATGTGACTCTGTGCCTTACTTCATTAAATCCTTTCTCATTTCTCCTTTTTTTTTTTTTTTTTTTTTTTTTTTTAAGAGACAGCTCTGGCTCTGTGGCCCAGGCTGAGGTGCAGTGGCACTATCCTTGCTCACTAGAGTCTCAACTTCCTGGGCTCAAGTAATCCTCCAGCCCCAGCCTCCTGAGCAGCTGGGACTTTGGGCACATGCCACCACACCTGGGTAATTTTTTCTTTTTGAGAGGGAGTCTCACTCTGTTGCCCAGCCTGGAGTGCAGTGGAACAATCTCGGCTCACTGAAACCTCCACCTCCTGGGTTCAAGCGATTCTCCTGCCTCAGCCTCCTGAGTAGCTGGGACTACAGGTGCATGCCACCATGTCTGGCTAATTTTTTGTATGTTTAGTAGAGACAGTGTTTCACTGTGTTAGCCAGGATGGTCTCGATCTCCTGACCTTGTGATCTGCCCACCTCGGCCTCCCAAAGTGCTGGGATTACAGGCATAAGCCATGACACTGGGCCCACCTGGGTAGTTTTTTAAATTTTTTTGTAGAGACAGAGTCTCACTGTGTTGTCCAGGCTGGCCTTGAACTCCTGGGCTCAGGCAATCCTCCAGCCTTGGCCTTCCTAAGTGTTGGGATTATAGGCATGAGCCACCATGCTTGGCCCAGTATTTCTTTAGGATACATGCCTACAATGGATCCATCCATTACACAATATTTCTGTTTAATTTTACTCTCCTGGACTGGGAAATGCCTACTGTAACCTCAGAACTCCGGGTTGCCAGAGTGTGCGTATCCTCTCTTGCTAAAGCCTTCGGTCTTGCCCTTTCAGGAATCCTTTCAAGATAGCAGATAGGAGAGCATTTAATGACTTTCCTACTGCCCTATATGAGATTCTCATGGCCTCATTAAATCTCTCCATTGAGTATCCCTGTGACTTTACTCTTGTCGCCTGCCTTCAAAACCTGTTGTTGATATGTTCAGATTTTAAGCAGTAGTCTAGTAATAAAAATCAAATCTGGGAGCAATGAGTTTCTTCTATTTGGTCAGACATTTTACCTCTGTTTACCTGCGTAGGCCATCATTTCCAAATAAAGAGCACATGTGCACAACCTGAGACTGGGTCTGTGCAAGTCTCTTCACAGTTGCTAGTACAAGGACACAACTAGGAATTCATTTTAAAAATTTTCAATGCAAAATTTTTTATTTTTAAAATCAACTTTATTGAGCTGTAATTTACATCCAATAAATATTTTAAGTTCCATGAGCTGTGGATTCTTTTTTGTTTGTTTGTTTGTCTTTATAGATATGAGGTCTCCGTTGCTATGTTACCCAGGCTGATCTCGAACTCCTGGGCTCCGTTGATCTTCCAGCTGCAGCCTCCCAAAGTGCTGGGTTTATAGGTGTGAGCCATCACACCAGGCTGGCATTGGTTTTTAAATTTTATTTTCTAGTAGTTCATTGCTGGTATATGGAAATACACTTGCATTTTTTATATTGACTTTTTTTGCAGCCTTGCTAAATCCATTTATTAATTCTAGTAGCTTTTTTCTAGATTCTTGAGGATTCTCTAATCTTATTAATCTATAAATAAAAAGTTTTATGTCTTCCTTTCCAACATTTAGGCCTTTTATTTATTTTTCTTGACTTATTACACTGTCTAAGACCTCCAATGAATAGTTGAATAAAAGTGATGAGAGCAAAACTTCCTTGCCTTGTCCCCAATCTTAGGAAACAGTCTTCTACCATTCAGTCTTTCAGCATTCAGAATAATGTTATTGGTAGGTTTTTCATAGATGGTATTTATCAACTTTAAGAAGTCCCCCTTTAGTTTTAACCTGCAAGTACTTTTGGTTCCAGTGGTTTTTATTTCACCATGCTAAAAGACAGTGTGACTCTAGGTCTTGGTTCTCTTTTCCCTAGTAATGTTATATAGAAAGCATGGTTTCGGATTCAAATAGACTTGAACTCTGTCAGTTTCCAGCTATGTGATCTTGTTCTAGTTCTCTATCTTCTACATCAATTTCCTCACTTGTAAAATAAGGACAGCTAGTTTTGAAGGTTATCGTGAATGATATTTGGTTTGCTTGCATGTGTCTGACACGTTAGACACTCAAAAAATATTATCTCTCTCCTCTTGCTTTTTTTAGTAATATGCTTTTCACTTTATAATGACATTTATAATGTTTGGACTGGGTGCAGTAGCACATGCCTGTAATCCAAGCACTTTGGAATGCTGAGTGGGAGGATCACTTGAGGCCAGGAGTTCAAGACCAGCCTGGGCAACATAAAGAGACCCCCAACTCTACCAAAAAATAAGCAATGCATGGTGGCATGAACCTGTTGTCCTAGCTACTCAGAAGGCTAAGGTGGGAGGATCACTTAAGCCTAAAAGTTTGAACTTACAGTGGAGCTATGATCATGCCACTGCTCTCTAGCATGGGCAACAGAGTGAGACCCTGTTTCTCTAAATGATGATAATAATAATAATGTCTGCCCAAATGTTCACAATAGGGCTTTTTAATGTGGGTATTGGTAACACACAAACGTCAAGATCTCATCTATGAATGACAACTTCTCCATGGGTTGCAATAACTTGTGGCATCCAATCAGGTGCTTCCCTCTGCTAACTGCAGGTTCCATAATTATTCCCAGGCTAAGACTTCTTGGGATTAACGTGTTGTTCCAACCACTTCAAAAACAAATGTACTGTTCCAAACGATACTTAATTATATCATGTTCACTGCTTTTTTTTTTTTTTTTTTTTTTTCTGAGATGGAGTCTCACTCTATCATCCAGGCTGGAGTGTAGTGGCACCGTCTCAGCTCACTGCAACCTCTGCCTGCCAGGTTCAAGCAATTCTCCTGCCTCAGCCTCCCAAGTAGCTGGGACTACAGGTGCGTGCCACCATGCCCAGCTAATTTTTTGTATTTTTAGTACAGACAGGGTTTCACCATGCTGGCCAGGCTGGTCTCGAACACCTGACCTCATGATCCTCCTGCCTTGGCCTCCCAAAGTGCTGGGATTACAGGCAGGAGCCACTGCACCCAGCTCCCACTGCTTTTAATAGCATATCCAGAAAGAATGATTCACAAGTCTTTGGGCCATCTCAGATGTGCAGAGAACCTTTATTGTTAGTCTATACTTTACCTTCTTAGGCCTGGAATTGTCCAGCTCTGAACACAGCAGGAGTTAAGGATACCAGGCCAAAAAGTGTAGACATGATGTTATAACTCCCAGAGCAGTGATTTCAAATGCCAGCCCTAGAGCAAGTGCCTGATGAAGTGTTTTGCACAGACCTTGCTAGAACAGGAAATATTAGGAAGATTTGTGAGTTCTTCATAAAGCTAAATGTACTGTCCCTTCTTCTGAGATTCTATTTTTCCTAACTTCTTGGTGTCGAAATGCCCCTATATTGTTATTTGATGATGATGATTATGATGATTTACTATCCTTATATGGTATAATAAGTTAGCAAACTTATTTCAATATGCTACACACCACCAATTTTTTAAAAGCTACTGATCTGAGTATATAGCAGAGTATATTTTCCAGTATGCCTTGATTTGTGCCATGGTAATAGATCAACTATCATCATTATTACTCAGGGCAACTGTGGACTTGTTTGGAGTCACTTCAGAATTCTAGCCTCCATCCTACAACCAGGGGTTGTTGGCCCCCATGACAGAGAGCTGTTAGGTACTGGGTGCAGAAGATTCATGCTGCCCCAGTGGATTGAGGTCAGCTTCACCTAACCTAAAAAAAATATATAGTTATATATTTTGTGGCTCTAAACATGGGGAAGTTTTGGATATGCTGAAAAATATATAAAAATTGATAAATACCAAAATAAAGGGTCCATATCAACATGTTGACTAGTTTGAGGGAACCCAGGATTTGTGACAAACCTTATGTAGGGCATAGAGACAGAATCATGAGTGAGAAGAATGTGGCTGAGGCTTAACCATATAAGTCTAGTTTTCATCGCCATTAAGTTGAAATGATCACCCTCTCTTGCCTCTCTGGAGTGTTTGCCTGCAGATTGAATGATAATGGATAGGACAGTGCTTTGCAAACTACAGCATCCCCAGACAAATTTAAGAAATGACTCTCTTTTACTTTGTTGACAATTTAGAAGGCAATATTTCTAGACACATGACATCGCTCCAGGCAATCCCTTCACTGAGAAGAGATTATGAAAATGTACATGGCCTGTAGGCTAAATACTGTCAGAACATGTTATCACCAAATAAATCTGGACAATTCTATTTTTTTTTTTTTGAGACAGGGTCTCACTCTGTCATCCAGACTGGAATACAGTGGCGTGATCTCAGTTCACTGCAACCTCTGCCTCCCAGGCTCAAGTGATTCTCCTGCCTCCCAAGTAGCTGGGACTACAGGTGTGCACCACCATGCCTGGCTAATTTTTGTATTTTTAGTAGAGATGGGGTTTCGCCGTGTTGGCCAGGCTGGTCCTGAACTCCTGACCTCAGGTTATCTGCCTGCCTCGGCCTCCCGAAATGCTGGGATTACAGGCGTGAGCCACTGCATCTGGCTCAACAATCCTATTTTTAATGCCATATTCCCAAACCTAGTAACGAGGCAGAGAGCCTCCATTCTGGTGGGCTGCGAGATGCAAAGTGGGGTCTGAAGTTCATGAAAGGATAGCCAGGGGCTGTGTCAGTTGCTCATGCCGCCATGTTCTGGGTAAATGTCTCAGACAGCGTTTGCGCTGTGTGATATACTGGTGTAAATTCAGAAGCAGACTCTAGCACTAGCAATATCTTCAACTAACAATAAATTATTTTCATTGCCCTAAGGTCCATGTTGTTGGAATGCACTCAGATTATCGTCCATTATTGAGGAATAACAGTTGTCATTTGTTGAGTGCTACCTATGCAGAGGGACAATTTTAAGTGCTTTAATATATTATCTTATTTAATTATCTTAGCAACCCTATGAGGATGGTACCTTCTTTGACTTTTTTTTTTTTTTTTTGAGACAGAGGTTCACTTTTGTTGCCCAGGCTAGAGTGCAATGGAACGATCTAGCTCACTGCAACCTACACCCCCACCAGGTTCAAGTGATTCTCCTGCCTCAGCCTCCCGAGTAGCTGGGATTACAGGCATGAGCCACCATGCCTGGCTAATTTTGTATTTTTAGTAGAGATGGGGGTTTCACTATGTTGGTCAGGCTGGTCTTGAATTCCTGACCTCAGGTGATCCACCCGCCTCGGCCTCCCAAAGTGCTGGGATTACAGGCGTGAGCCACTGCGTCCAGCCAGTCTTCATTTTTAAGATAAGGAAACTGAGGCATACAGAACTGAGTATCTTATCCAAGGTCATGATTAATTAGTGGCAGAGAGTGAATTGGGCCAAGGCAGCCTCACCCAGGTGTAACCTATATTGCTTTTCTATTTTTATTAAACATGTACTCTTTTCTAGGCACTGGATTAGTCAACTACAGGGATTGATAAAACAAAATCTATGACCTCAAAAAGCACTCAGTCTAGTGGGGAGGAGTTACAACACAATGTAGTAAGTACTGCATATTTATCCTCTGACGCAGATTTATTTTTCTCCAAAGCATCCTTTATTGCCAACTAGCAAACTACATATTTACATCCTCATTTTTTTAAGTTTCTGTCTTCCTTTACTCAAACTATAAACTCTATGAGGGCAGGGTCTTCATTTTGTTCACTTTATATCCTAGTATCTAGAGGTACGCCTGGCAAGTAAATTTGTAGAAGCTGCATTCAAGGAACAGGAGTGGAAATTAAATAAAAATGAACAAAAGATGTCACAAAATATCACAGGATTCTTCCTCAGTAATCTGGACTGACCAAATCTTCATGCAATGGAGTATGCTGAAAGCTTCAGGGAGAAGAAAGGACATCAGCTAGAACTCAGGTAGTGAAGCTGCCCTTTAGATGTCCTGGAGTTATTTTGGGTGTATGTACCTTTACACTCCAGTCATCCCTCCAGCTCCCACATCCTCTCCAACCACACCGAACAGGTTGTTGTTTTCTACAAATTGACGTACCTTCACGCATTCTGTTCCCTTTCCTAGAGGACCTTTCTCCTGTGCCCCCTTCTACCTTCACTTCCTTTCTGCTTTACCACCTCAATTGTATCCTTCAAAACTCAAATCAGCTGTCACTTCCTCATCACGATGACCCACCTCTGTGCTCCCATACCACCCTCTACAATCATCCAGTGCCAAAAAAATCACTGTTTTATTTGTCTCTGCCCTACACTGAAGACTTCTTGAGAGCAGAGTCCATGTCTTATTCAGCCTATGTTTCCAAACCAAACACTATGCCTGGCATGAGAATGAATGGTGAAATGGAAGAGCTCTCCCCCACGGCTCCCCTACACAAACACACATACATCCCACTCACAGCAGTGACTGTGTCCTCTAATTCCAGTACTCCCTTCACTAAGCTATGACAGTGCTTGTTGTACAGAAGTTGTTTCAGTAAATACAATCATGAAAATATAAAAAATAATATCAGGAGAGTACTTTTACAACTAAATAGGAAAACATGCTACAAAGCTATACAATGCTACAAAGTAAAATAGTGTGCTAAATGTGCAAAAGCAAACAGGCAAATCAATGAAATAGAGTGGAAATCCCATAACAAAGAAAAGTTTGTAGAAGCTACAGCCAATTAAGCCAACCGAGTTTCTTTCCTCATGGGGCCCTGGTGTGCCATGGCTACAAACAGCAGTTTCCCTGGCTGGGTACGCAGCCTGTGTCTTGGATGGGTTGCTCTAAGGGACCTTGGAGACAGGCCTTTCAAATGTATGTTCATGTCTCTGACCTTGCACTACCCCCAGTGTAGGCTCCAAACAGGTTCCTTGGGAAAGCCCCAGGGCACTATGGCCAGGGTTCACACAGGCCAAGTCATCACGTCCATCCGCACCAAGCTGCAGAACAAGCAGCATGTGATTGAGGACCTGTGCAGGGCCAAGTTCAAGTTCTTGGCCGCCAGAAGATCCACATCTCAAAGAAGTCGGGCTTTACCAAATTCAAGGTGGATTAATTTTTTTTTTTTTTTTTTGAGACAGAGTCTCGCTCTGTCGCCCAGGCTGGAGTACAATGGCGCAATCTCGGCTCACTGCAACCTCCACCTCCCAGATTCAAGCAATTCTCCTGCCTCAGCCTCCCGAATAGCTGGGACTACAGGCGCACGCCGCCACGCCCAGCTGATTTTTTGTGTGTTTTAGTAGAGACAGGTTTTCACCATATTGCCCAGTCTGGTCTCGAACTTCTGAGCTCACAGAATCCGTCCGCCTTGGCCTCCCAAAGTGCTGGGATTACACGTGTGAGCCACTGCGCCTGGCCCAAGGCGGATGAATTTGAAGACACGGTGGCTGAGAAGTGGCTCCTCCTACATGGCTGTGGGGCCAAGTACATCCCCAGTTGTGGTCCTCTGGACAAGTGTCCGGCCCTGCTCTAGTGAGGGCTTCCACTGTGCTGCCCCCTCCTGATGCCCACCAATAAATCCTACTTCCTGTCCACCTATTTTTAAAAAAGTATATATAAGTATATTTCACGACAGTGACATTTTCTAATCAATTATGTAATGACCAGTTATTCAGAAAATGCTAAGACAAATTGGTTAAAGATCTGGGGTAAAAAAGAACACTCGAATCCCTGTATCATATCATATGCCATTATAAATAAAGATGAATTCAGTACGCCTGTAATCCCAGCACTTTGGGAGGCCAAGGCAGGCGGATCATGAGGTCAGGAGATGGAGACCATCCTGGCCAATATGGTGAAACTCTGTCTGTACTAAAATACAAAAAATTAGCTGGGCATGGTGGCACAAGCCTGTAGTCCCAGCTACTTGGGAGGCTGAGGCAGGGGAATCGCTTGAACCTGGGAGGCAGAGGTTGCAGTGAGCTGAGATGGCACCACTGCACTCCAGCCTGGAGGTAGAGCAAGACTCCATCTCAAAAAAAAAAAAAAAAAAAGTAATAACTCATATTATTGTTTACTATTTGCCAGACCTGATGCCAAGTATGTCATAAGCATTAACTAATCTGAGCATCATGACAATTCTATGAGGTTGGTACTATTAATTTTATTTCTATTTTCAGATGTGTAAACAGGTTCAAAGAATTTAAGTTGATCAAGGGCTCACGACTAATAAGTCAGGGGAACTTGTATTCAAATCTAGGACCAACTAATCCAATAGCTGTGACTTACTTTTGTGTGTGGGTGTAGCTTATTCTTTTTAAAAATTTATTTTTAATTGACAAAATATAATTATATATATTTATGGAGTACAATGTGATGTTTTGATATATGTATTCAATGTGGAATGATTAAATTAAGCTAATTAACATATCCATCACCTTATATACTTATCATTTTGTGGGGGGTGAGAACATTTGAAATTTACTTTCTCAGCAATTTTGAAACATGCAACACAGTATTATTAACTATAGTCACCATGCTGTGCAATAGATCTCAAAAACTCCTTCCTCCTGTCTAACTGAAACTTTGTATCCCACAGCTTTCACTCTTAACCAGTGTACTATGGTATTTTTTACTAAAGAAGTCTTAACACTCACACCACTGAGGAATTACCACTAAAAGAAAATGTTTGGAGTAGGGAAGATGTTTCTCAATATAATAAAAAAAATTAGCTTACAGCAGAAACTGTAAAGAAAAAGATTGCTAGATTTGAAATAAATATTTAAAAATTATATGATAAACAAAAGGCAAATTTAACACTCAGAAATCTTTACTTATAGATAAGGAGTTGCTGGGCACTGTGGCTCACGCTTGTAACCCCAGTGCTTTGGGAGGCCAAGGTGGGAGGATCGCTTGAGCCTAGCCCCAGTTTGAGACCAGCCTGGACAATAAAGTGAGACCCTGTATGTCTAAAAAAAAAAATAGCCATGCATAGTGGTGCATACCTGTAGTACCAGCTAATAAGGAGGCTAAGGCTGGAGGACGGCTTGAGCCCAGGAGTTCAAGGCTGCAGTGAGCTGTGCTGACACCACCACACTCCAGCCTGGGTGATAGAGCAAGATCCTGTCTCAAAAAAAAAAAAAAATAAAATGTTTAGTCTTAATTTGTGAAGACATTTTATAAAACAATAACAAAAACAAAAATCCAAATAGAAAAAAATGGGCAAAGAACACAAATGAAAATATTTAAATAGCCAATAAAATTCACCCCGAAAGTTTAGCCGTAGTAGTGATCAAAGACATGCAAATTTGAACAATACTTAGATTCCATTTTTTCTGTATCAGACTGGCCAAATGAAAAATACTGTTAAAATCCGGTGTTGATTTTTTTATAGGGAAATTAGCCACTCATGAATATACTGCTGCTGGGACTGTAAATTCTTATAGCCATTTTGGAGAGTGATTTGTTAATATGTCTTAAAAGCATTAAAATACCTTTGACCCAAAAATTCCATATCATGATAAAA
Source organism: Nomascus leucogenys (assembly GCF_006542625.1). Classification (NCBI taxonomy): domain Eukaryota; kingdom Metazoa; phylum Chordata; class Mammalia; order Primates; family Hylobatidae; genus Nomascus; species Nomascus leucogenys. Next base: position 38,514,762 of record NC_044399.1, read on the forward strand.
TAGAAATAAGTGCAGAGATGAATGTTCATAAAATTGAAAGTTTGACCGAATAAAATGGCCAGCAATAGGGGATTGGTTATGTAAATTGTGGAATAACCCCATACTGGAATAATATGCAGCCTTAAAGTGATACAGATTTTAAACTCTGCTTCCAAGGGTTCCATAGAAATCCTATAGAACTCTTTGGAACCCTATGGAATCCTTTCACTAACCTATTGGAAGGTAGTAAAACACGAATGTGTAGCTAGAACTGAGGCTCCCACCTCTTTCCTTAGCCAGAACAGCTCACTTCCTATCTGTTCTATGTATTAGGGTTTTGAGTCAGAATCCATTAAAAGGCAGGGGAGGATATTTCATTAACATCGAAAAAACTAACATTGTTGAGAAATATGTCTGACGCTACTAACTGGCCTATTTTATTTTATTTTATTTTGAGACAGGTTCTCACTCTGCTGCCCAGGCTGGAGTGCAGTGGTATGACCATGGCTTACTTCAGCCTTGGCTTTTTGGGCTCCAAGTGATCCTCCAGCCTCAGCCTCCTGAGCAGCTAGGAGTACAGGCATGTGCCACCACACCTGGCTGATTTTTTATTTTTTTGTAGAGACAGGTTCTCACTCTGTTGCCCAGGCTGGTTTTGAACTTCTGGGCTCAAGCAGTCCTCTCACCTCAGCTTCCCGAAGTGCTGGGATTACAGGTGTGAATCACCATGACTGGCCCTAACTGGCCTTTAAATAAATTACTCATTTTTACTGGGTCCCAGTTTCTTTCCTTTTTTTTCTTTTTCACGTCTGAGGTAGGAAAACAAGGCTGTCCAGCTCGTGTTGGTCCTGACAATGATCCTTGAGGGCTGGACTTGGCCTCCAGCCATGGCTAAGGAGAAAAGGGAGCCTCCCAGTGTCCTGATTACAAAAATGAGACAGACACCTAAGGTCCTTGCCAATAAAAAATTTTAAGAGACTGAACTTCCACTCCAGGTTTCAAGTGTTTGTGTCTGAATTCACACCCATGTCTGCTTCCCTCCCAAAGGTTTCTCCTTGGGATGACGCTGAAGCAGTGAAGTTCCCCAGAGCTGTTATGGAGACCTGGACACCCAGCACTGTGCAGAGGGCAACATCTTGGATATGCCTCTTTAAAGGATGAATAGACTCGGAGGGAGGCCACATGGATAAGTCCGACTGGGGGTGCTGCATGGGATGACAGATCTGAAATGTGTCATCTCTGCTCTGGCCCCAATCTCTGTACCCTTTTTTACTCTCAAGCTTTTTATTTTAGAATGGTTTTAGATTCACAAAAACGTTGTAAAGACAGTATGGAGTTCCCATGTACCCCTTTCAAAGTGTCCCCTATTGCTAACATCTTACATTACTGAGGTGCTTTTGTCACAACTAAAGAACCAACATTGGTACATTGTTACATATATATATATATATATTTTCTTTTTTCTTTTTCAGAAACAGGGTCTTGCTATGTTGCCCAGGATGGCTTCAAACTCCTGGACTCAAGCGATCCTCCTGCCTCAACCTCCCAAGTAGCTGGTACTACAGGCATGAGCCAATGCACCCTGGTATATTAACATTAACTAAACTCCACACTCTATCCAATTTCACTGTTTTTAAAAATGTCCCTTTTTGGTTCCAGGATCCCAGCCAGGATATCACATTACATTTAGTTGTTATGTCACTTTAGCCTCCTCTGATCTGTGACACTCCCAGACTTTTCCTGTCCTTGATGACCTTAAAGATTTTAAGTGGTACTGGTATGTTGTAGAATATCTCTCAATTTGGGAATTTTTTTTTTTTTGAGGCAGGGTTTTACTCTGTTGCCCAGGCTGGAGTGCAGTGGTGCAATCATAGCTCACTGCAGCCTCCAACTCCTGGGCTCAAGCGATTCTCCCATATTGACCTCCAAAGTGCTGGGATTGTAGGTGTGAGCCACCATGCTCAGTATTTTGTTTTTCTTAAGACAGTCTCACTGTGTTGTCCAGGCTGGAGTGCAGTGGCATGACTAATCAGAGCTCACTGCAGCCTTAGCCTCCTGGGCTCAGCTGATTCTCCCACCTCAGCCTCTCGAATAGCTGGGACCACAGGTGGGCACCACCACACCTGGCTAAGTTTTGTATTTTTTGTAGAGGCAGTTTTTGCCATGTTGCCCAGCCTGTGCCTGATGGATTTTTTTTTAAATGAATACCTTAAAGTTACTCATTTGCCCAACTGCAAGATTCTCCAAGGCTTTATTTATGCTGGCATAGCCAGCATCTTTTTAAAAAATGACATTGATATATATACATTCCTTTCTGCTTTACCACCTCAATTGTATCCTTCAAAACTCAAATCAGCTGTCACTTCCTCAACACGATGACCCACCTCTGTGCTCCCATACCACCCTCTACAATCATCCAGTGCTAAAAAAATCACTGTTTTGTCTCTGCCCTACACTGAAGACTTCTTGAGAGCAAGTCCATGTCTTATTCAGCCTATATTTCCAAACCAAACACTATGCCTGGCACTAATTCGCTTAGGTAAATTAATGTACCCATCTCAACTGTTCCCTTTGGCTACGTGGACAAGCTCATATTCCAAAGGATATGACTCTAAAACTGAAAAGATGCAACAGCGCTTCAGGGTTTGTGCTGATACATTTGTTAGAAACATTGGATGAGATGATACAGAGCATTTTACACTGTGCCTGACACATAATCGGCACTCAGTACATTTTAGCTATTGTTATTGAGAAGTACTAGGTCTTTTCTTCTTACATTTCTTGGCATTTGTTAAGTCATGGCATTGTGCCAGAGGTTACATGGATGGAAAGGTAAAGTGTAAGGAGTAAGGAGATGGGGTGAGAGGCATTTCATGATTTGTCAAATTTTGAATAAAGGAACCTCACTTCTTATGAAAATAAAAAGTACTGGAAATGTGGTAATGAGTAAAGAACAAGAATGTACATCTGAAAGTAATATTATAAATCAGGAATATAGGAAAGACCACCTGGACCTGGCCTGACTTTTTTTTTTTTTTTCAGGGTCTCACTTGTTGCCCAGGCTGGACTGCAGTGGCACAATCTTGGCAGCCTTGACCTCCCAGGCCCAGGTGATCCTCCCATCTCAGCCTCCTGAGTAGCTGGGACTACAGACGCACCCATTATGTCTGGCTGGCCTTGCATTTTGATTTGTTAAAAAATATTTAATGATAACTTACTATGTGCCAGGCATTGTGTTAGGTGTGAGGATACAACAGTTAATAGACAGATTTGGTTCTTACCCTCATGGAGTTTGCTGTCTACTAAGGGACACAGCAGTTAATAAAGTAAACATTTCTAGCCATCGAAACTACAAATAATAATAATAACAATAAACAAATAAACAAATGAATATGCAATTATAAACTGTGATAAACAATAACCATCTCTAACAGACAATTCAAACTCAATTTGTCCAAATTAAGTTCTTTTTTCCCTTGTGTCTTATCCAGGGTTCTCCATCTCAGTAAATGACACCATCATTCACCAATTACTTAGGTCAAAAACCTTGAAATGATCCTTGACTCAGAATTTTCCCATATCTCAGCCAATCTTGTCTTTTGGCTGTACCTTCCAAAGTTATCCTGAACTCAACCTCTTCTTGCCATTCCTGAGACTACGCTATTGCCCAAGGCATGATCATCTCTCACCAGGAATATCCAATGCATCTTGCTGCTTTTAACCTTTCTCCTGTGAGGATTCTTCTCCGCACACCAGTAAGAATGATCCTTTTTAGCATTCTCCCCAGATATATAATGCCCAGGAATAAGTTTAACCAAGGTGATGAAAGACTTGTACACTGAAAACTATAAAAGCATTGCTGAAAAAATTTAAGGAAGATCTATAGAAACAGGAAGACATTCCTTGTTCATAGGTTGGAGACTTAATATTATTTAGATGGCAGTACAGCCCAAAGTGATTTACATACTCAATGCAATCCCTACGATAATTTTAATGACTTTTTTTTGCAGAAATGGAAAAGCCAATCCTCAGATTCAAATGTAATTGCAAAGGACCTCAAATAGTCAAAATGATATTGAAGGAAAAGAACAATGTTGGAAGATACATACTTCCCAATTTCAAAACTTACTACAAAGGTACACTAATTAAAACTGTGTGGTACTGGCATAAGGATAGAGATATAGAATTGAAAGTCCAGAAATAAACTCATACATTTATGGTGCTGATTTTTGACAAGGACACCAAATCCATGCAGTATAGAAAGAATAATCTCTTCAACAAATGGTGCTGGGACAATTGGATAACCACATACAAAAAAATTAAGTTGGATACCTACTTCATACCATAAGCAAAAATTACCTAAAATGCATTAATGACATAAATACAAGAGTTAAAACCACAAAACTCTTAGAAGAAAACAAAGATAAATCTTCATGGTCTCGGATCTGGCAATAAATTCTTACATAGAACACCAAAAGTATGAGTAATAAACAAATAAATAAATTGAACTTCATCAAATTTAGAAACTTTTGTGCCTCAAAGGATATTTTCAGAAAGTAAAAAGACAACTTACAGAATGGTTGAAAATATTTGTAAATTATATATTTGGTAAGGATCTACTATCTGGAATATAAAGAACTCTTACAACTCAACAATAAAAAGACAAACAACCCAACTTTAAAGTTGGCAAAAAGTGCAGGGCAGGGTCGCATGTGCTTGTAGCCCCAGCTACTCAGGAGAAGAATTGCTTGAGCCTAGGAGTTCAAGTGTAGACTAGGTAATATTGCAAGATCCAGGCTCTAAGAATAAACAGATTTTTTTTTTAAACTGGAAAAAACTTGAATAGACATTTCTCTAAAAAGAATGTACAAATGGCCAACAAGCACATAAAAATACTAAGCATCATTAGTTATTAGGGCATGACACCTACTAAGAGGGCTATAATTAAGAAAAGATAGATAACAGCAAGTGTTGATCAGGATGTGAAGTAGTTGGAACCCTCTTATATTGCTGGTGGGAATGTAAAATGGTTCAGCCATGGTGGAAAACAGTTTGTTGGTTCCTTAAAAAGTTAAATAGAGAATTATCATATGACCCAGCAATTCCAAGAAGTGTATAAATGAGGACTGTATTTGTCTGCTACTCAAAGACATGTACATCCATGTTCACAACAACACTATTTACAATGACTGAAAGGTTGAAACAGCCCAAATATCCATCAATGGATGAACGTATAAACATATTTTGGCATATCCATACAATGGAATGTTATTCAGCCATGAAAAGAGATGATGTACAGATACACACTACAATGTGGATGACCCTTGAAAACATTATGCTAAATGAAAGGAGCCAGACACAAAAGGTCATTTATTGCATGATTCCATTTACATGGAATATTCACAGTAGGAAAATCCAAAGAGATAGAATGAAGATTGATGGTTGCTAGAGGCTGGGGGCAGGAGAGAATACGGAGCAACTGCTTAATGGCTAGGGGATTTCCTTTTGGGGCGATGACAATGTTTTGGAAGATAGAGGTAGTGGTTGCCCCAAATTGTGAATGTGATACATGTCACTAAATTGTTCGCTTTCAAATGGTTAATTTTTTGTATGGGAATTTCACCTTAAAAAAAAAAGTCCTTGAAGGTCTGGGGTGGTGGCTCACACCTGTAACCTTTGGAAGGCCAAGGTGGGTGGATTGCTTGAGCTCAGGAGTTTGAGACCAGCCTGGGCAACATGGTGAAACCCTGTCTCTACCAAAAATACAAAAACTTAGCTGGGCGTGGTGGTGCGCATCTGTGGTCCCAGCTACTTTGGAGACTGAGGTAGGAGGAACCGTTGAGCTTAGGGGGCAAAAGTTGCAGTGAGCCAAGATTACTTCACTGCACTCCAGCCTGGGAGACAGAATGAGATTCCCTCTCAAAAACAAAAACAAAAACAAATTCAAAACAAAACAAAACAAACAAAAAGTCCTTTTAAGAAGAGTCTATCATTTCACATTTAGTGGTTTAAGATGAGGTTGAAGAGTAAGCTTAGGCCATATCAAGCAGGGACTTGGAATCAGGCTTTATGGGATGCCAAATCATGATTAATCAAAAAGCTATTCACCATGAAAGACTGCTGTCTTGGGGACCAGAAATATAGACCAGTGTTTTCTCTTCCTTTAAGAGAGGGGGCCAGAAGGTTGTTTGAAGAAGCAAGGAATTAGCACCAGGGATATTAGGTTGATCAATGCCTACTGCCATCAGCCTCGGGTGGCCTGAATCATCCTTCTTGTGATAGTGATGGTTTTGCCAATGGTTCATGATACTTAAGGTCTAATTGCTGAGGCTTCCTCAGGGATGGGCACTACCAGTCCTTGCTTCAGTGGCTTCCCTTTGTCTATGTTGTCTTGACTGACCAACCTTCTCTTTCCTCTGCACTATCCATCCATTCAATTTGGCACATTCTTTAGGTTTGGTAATATCTTCAATTATGCCTAGGAGCTGCCCCTGTCTTCTTCAGGTGACTAAGCATATGTCTAATGCCATCCACATATTATTTAAGGCCCATGGTGTGTGTGTGTGTGTGTGTGTGTGTGTGTGTGTGTGTGTGTATGTTTTAATGGGCACCTCATTTATAGACTCCATGTAGCCACAATACTCCCAAAGTAACTCAAATGGCTGGATAATTCTCTGTTCAGTGGCTTTTGATTAGGACTAAATCAAGTGAAGTAAATCATCTAGAGAGATTTTCTGAACTTTATATGATTAAAATCCTACCCCAAGCTAATTCTGATAGACCAGAGGATTGGGGTGGGTGGAGTGGACAAGCATGTATATTTTAGATAATCTCTGCTGGCGATTCTGAAAACCTTTCTCCATTCCCATCCTTGTGATAACTATCATATACTTCAATGGGGCTACTGGCTCTGGGCAGGAATCTGACACACAGAGATGCTTACCAAAGTAACTATTCCTTTAACATATGAATCCAGAGCCCAGTTGCTTTTGAAGGGACAGGAAGATCCCACAAAACTGCCTTGGATACTTCTCCATCAGCCAAGTCTTTGCCACTATTTTTGTTTCAGAACCACCCACCTAGTTGAGGCTTTCTTTCTCAGGAAAGACATTTACCCACCAGAGTTCTCACCCACCAGAGAGTGGGAAAGAAGAGAACTGGTGAAAGCAGGAGCTGCAAGGGAAAAAGAATATTTGTCACTTGCAGACTGATTCTGCCCCTCTGCTACTTCTTTGCCACAGGAAAGGTGGACACTACAGGGTTTTAGAAGTGAAGAAAAGGGTGAATGACTTCACAATTTACTTTGTGGTGGTAGAGGGTAGAAATTCAGGTCGAATCCCCTTCATAAATGATCAAATCCCTCAACTCCTTGGAATCTGGGTTGATGAGATAAGCAGAGTACAATGCCAGCTTCCGATTACTCCAATTGCAGATGGCAGTGCTTGTCAATGGAGATGATCATTTTTCCATGGGAGATTTGGAAGATAAGAGGAAGAGGAAGCAATATTACTATTAAAATTCTAACAGCATTGAGTTGGCCATTTGATTCTTTGGGTTTGGACAATAGTAAGATATGAGTGGTTTTCAGCAGTGGAAATTTAAGTCTGTCAGTGTGTCAGTAACTGCTTTAGAGCAATCTACCAGAGCCTGTTGGTGACGGTAAGAACTGGCTCTGTCCCACCTTTCTCCCTCAATTTCTCTCCCTAAAAGCAAAGACCACCCTAAGAGGTTCACCCTGAGAGGTGGCCAAATCAATATAGCATGGTGACTAAGTGCTTTGGAATTGCAGCTTCCAAAATGGAACTTATTTCTTTGGCAGACATAGCCAGATGTGGCCTACAGAAATATTTTGTTTGGCCCACATAATTTTTTTTAGTTTTCATCTGAGCCAATATTTAGAAATCCCAGTATCTGCTCTCTCTTCTCTATCTATGCCCCTCTCTCTCTCTCTCCACCTCTCTCTCCTTGTTTCCTTTTCTCTCTCTCATATCAGAAGCTCTAGTAATACTGATCCTGCATTTTTGCATGGCAAGGATAGACTGAAACTGAGAAGTAGCATCTCTCTTGGGCAGTTCACCATAGTTCCCACCACTCACACAGCACATGGATGTGCTTTTATACCCAAGGCCATTTGATCTCGGACATCCTTCAGTGTGCAGGAAGCTATTGACATGTCCCAGACCACTCAAAACCCAAAGAAGGAAGCATCAGATGTCTAACCAGAAAAGTCTAACGAGAACCCCCAAGTGCAAACCCCCTTTGGTTGTAATGGGCAAAACACATGAGACATTCCTGGAGACAGTCCTCCTGGAAGATGTGCCATATGATGAAGAAAGCAGTGGCTTCTCTGTAATAATGCAGAAGTGATTAACATTGATCCCTGAGCAAACAGTTATCTCTTATGCCCCAATAAGCTCATTTCTAGGATAACCAAACAGTCCTAATGCAGTGGTTCTCCACTGAGCTGAGTGTGTTGAGGTTGAGAGAGTGTCCTTGGTACTGACACATGACACCACTGCTTCTGATTGAGAATCCCTCTGTTCTAACCAGTCTGAGTCTGTGTGATCACTTTTTTTTTTTTCTTTGAGACAGAGTTTCACTCTTGTTGCCCAGGCTGGAGTGCAATGGCGCATGTGCGATCACTTCTATGGTAACTATAGCTCCTCCTTCAGAACTATGTCTTGGCTCTGAATCCCTGGGAATTGTGTTACAACTAAAAGGAGAAGGAGGAACCCTGAGGATTATAAATGTTGCCAAGGGCAGTGGTGGTTCCTAAATCTATCTATGCATCAGAATCACTTAGACATTTTTTAATGTCCACGTTCCTGGGCTCGATTACACTCCTACTGTGTTAGTCCATTTGTATAGCTATAAAGGAGTATCCGAGGCTGGATAATTTATAAAGAAAAGAGGTTTAATTGACTCATGGTTCTGCAGGCTTTACAGGAAGCATGGTGCCAGA